>NC_141554.1:98937500-99015000 GCF_021556685.1 Rattus norvegicus
CCTAAATAAGGGTAAGTATGTGTCTCTATGAATCTGCTGCAGGTCATAAGTGCTGCAGAGGTTCTCAGCAGTGTAAATCTTTAGTGGAAAAGTGAACAAAGGCAAATAGCCAGAGAATAGTTTCCTAGACATAGGGAAAAGCATGTGTAATATCCAGGAGTATGAATTTTATATGGAAGAAGATTGAAAGGACACATTCAAACCATACTCAAATAATAGTAATATCCATGTTAACCCAATTTATGGTTTCAGTGTAATCAAAACAACAATGTTATTTATTTTTCACAAGATAGCAATGTTTTATGGCTTAACCTGGAGTGATATTACAAATGTATATATATATTTACCTAAGAAAGGGTACTTACAGGAAAACAAAAATGTGATTCCATCAAGTCTAGCATGATAAAACAATGGGCTTATAGGGATTACTTCATCCTTGATGAAGAGTTAGTAATTGGAATATAAGTTATGGTTCACAAAAGCTAGAACCCTGGTGTACTCTGCCAAATAAGTGGGCAGTTCTGTAACCCACAGTGTTGTCTCCCTAGCAATTGCTTACAGGGTTATTTTAAGTATTGTAAGACTTTCCCAGTTTCCTGATCATTATAAGTATCATTTGTTGCCTGAAGCATTGGATTTTCCATTCTCACTCTAGGAAGAAATGTCTCAATTCCTAAATGTTTGGGCAATAAGAAAACACAATCTTTAAATCTTTGTGGTATCATAAACAAGGTTAATCAGACTATAAAATAAACAAGAACAAGCCAAGAAACACCACATTTACTGATTTCTCAACATGTTCCAAATATATCATGTTTTATAGTTAAGACATCGTGGCATCAGGAGAAAAAGGGGAATATAAATTTTTAAATAGAATAGAGAGGTAAAAAATAAACTCATACATTTATGAGCAACTAATTTTCAGCAATGGTGTCAAGTACACATTATTAAAAAAGGAGATTCTCTTCAAATAATGGTATTATGAAAACTGGGTGTTCACACAGAAATGCATGAAAATGAACCACTTTTCAACATCTATAAAAATAACTCAAATATATTAAAGACTAAATTTTGGAAAAACTGATATATTACATACTAGGAACAAATCATATGGAAAATTCTATTTGACCTCAGTATAAGCAATTATGTTTCATATTGTCCCAAAGAGCATCAGCATTCATTAAAAGGATCAGTGGTATTGCAACAATCTGAAAATCTTCTGTATATCAAAAGAAACAAGACAGTGAAGCAACAAGCTACAAAAGGGGAAAGGATACTAGCAAGTCAAGTATTTCATAAGAAGTAGTTACTAGATAAAAAAAAAATAACCTCACAAATGACTAAGAAAGCAATGAGTATATAAACATTAACCTGAAGTTGTCATACAAAATAAATATCAGATATATGACAAGGCACTACAAATCACTTTTCTTTAGTTAAATAAAATTAAAGTCACTCAGAAAACTTGATGGTAGTTCAATAAGCAAGCAAACAGATAAGACTTATGGAGGAGATGTATGAAGGCAAATCATAGACATTGTTTGTGGGACAGTATATTGGTATAGCCCTTGTGAATAAGCTGGGGAAGCGTCTCAAAATGATAAGATTATAGCAAGCAGTCATGCCAGATATCTCTCAATAAGAGTTCTACATCCTCAACAGTCTATAAATGTGATACTAGCATGTACTAGTATGTACAAGGAAATTCTATAACACTAATCTTTGAAAAATAATTATTATATAAGACCCTTAAATACCTCAGTCCAGGTTTCTGCCTGCTCCCTGAGTTGACACGGTGCCCCAGCACTCTATACTCAGATCCCATAGAGAGAGAGCTGTATTCTCAGAAATGCAGACAATCCTGAAAGCACAGGTGAGATAACCATTTCTGCTCACATTTATGGCCCAAGAGGAACTCGCGTGGAGCCCTGTGAACACAGGAACCTGGGGTAAGTCTGGGACAGGATGCTTCCAGTTTCTGCCTGTGCCCTGAGCTGAACTGGTGCCACAGATCTTTGTAACCAGATCCCACTGGGAGAAAGTAGTACTGACACACAGACTTACGGGAGGGTCAGAGACAGCAAGAAAAGCTAACACCATAGATACTAGATGGCTAAAGGCAAGGGCAAGAATTTAAGCAACAGAAATCAAGGCCATTTAGCATTGTCAAAACACAGTTCTACCACCACAGCAAGCCCTGGATACCTCAACACACCAGAAAAGCAGGACTTTGATTTAAAATCACAACTCATAAAGATGTCAGATATGTTTAATAAGGAAATAAATAACTCCCTTAAAGAAATACACGACAACACATGTAAACATGTATAGGTATAGAAGAGAGTGAAGATTACCAAGTTAAAGGACCAATAAATATACTCAAACAAATTATACAAGATAACTTACGCAATACAAAGAAAGAGGTGCCCATAAACATACAAGAAGCCTAGAGAACTCCAAATAGATTGGATAACAAAAGAAATTCCTCCCATCAATAATAATCCAAATACCAAATGCACAAAACAAAGAAAATTAAAAACAATAAGAGAAAATTGTCAAGTAACATATAAAGGCAGACCTATCAGAATTACAACAGACTTCTCACCAGAGAATAAAAAATCCAAAAGATCTTTGGGAGATATCATACAGACCCTACAAGAACAAAAATGCCAGCCCAGGCTACTGTATCCAGCAAGACTCTCAGCTAACATAGATGGAAAAAACAACATATTCCATGACAAAACCAAATTTCCACAATATCTTTCCACAAACCCAGCACTACAAAGGGTAATGGATGGAAAATTCCTAAACAAGGAAGGAAACAACACCATAGAAAAAGCAAGAAAGTAATCTAATTTCAACTAATCCAAAAGAAGATAGTCATGCAAAGGTAATTCCATCTATAACAACAACAACAAAAAAAAAAAAACAGGAAACAACAATGCTTGGTCCCTAATATCTCTCACCATCAATGGACTCAATTCCCAAATAAAACGACATAGACTACCAGACTCGATACATGAACAAGACCCCACATTTTGCTGTATACTAGAAACACTTCTCAGTGACAAAGACAGACACTCCTTCAGAGTAAGAGTCTGGAAAACAATTTTCCAAGCAAATCGTCCCAAGGTACAAGCAGGAACAGCCATTCTTTTGTTTTTTGTTTGTTTAATCATCCATTTAATCTATTCAGCATTTATTATTTTGAATTTTATTTTACAATTTCATTCTCTCATTTAATTTTTTATTGGATATTTTTATTTATATTTCAAATATTATTCCCTTTTTGGTATTACCATCCATAAGTCCCCTCTCCCCTCCCCCTACTTCTATAAGGGTTCTCCCCTTCCACAACCACCCCCTCTCCTCCCTGCCCTAACATTCCTCTACATGGGGGGGGGCAGTCAAGCCTTGACATGACCTAGGGTCATTCTAATATTAAATAATATTGACTTTCAACCAAAAGTTATCAAAAAAATTGAGGAAGGACACTTCACATTCATCAAAGGAAAAACCCACCAAGATTAACCCTCAATTCTGAATATCTATGCTCCAAATGCAAGGGCACCTACAGTCATAAACAAAGCCATATTAAAGCTCAAAGCACACATTGCACCTCACACAATAATAGTGGGAGACTTCAACACCCCACTCTCATCAATGGACAGATCATGGAAACAGAAATTAAACAGAGACACAGTGAAACTAGAAGTTATGAACCAAATGGATCTGTAGAACATTTCATCCTAAAACAAAAGAATATACCTTCTTCTCAGAGCCTCATGTTACCTTCTCCAAAATTGAACATATAATTGGTCATTTCCAGATTATATGATAGTATATTTAAGTGACCCCCAAAAATTGCAACAGAGCAATCTTAAACCTAATAAACAACTTCAACAATGTGGCTTGATATAAAATTACCTCTGGCAAATAAGTAGCATTCTAACACTCAAAGGATAAAGAAACAGAGAAGAAAATATGGAAACAACAACCCTTACAATAGTCACAAATAATACAATGTACCTTGGTTTGACTCTAACTAAGCAAGTGTAAAATCTGTATGACAAAAATTTCAAGTCTCTGAAGAAAGAAATTGAAGATCTCAGAAGATGAGAAGATTGCACATATTCATGGATTGGCAGGATTAATATTATAAAAATGGCCATCTTGCTAAACGCAAACTACAGATACAATGCAATTCCCATCAAAATTCCAACTAAATTTTTCTTAAAGCTTAATAGAGCAATGTGCAAATTCACTTGGAATAACAAAAAGCAAGGATGACAAAAATTATCCTCAAGTATAAAAGAACTTCTGGGGGAATCACCATCACTGACTTCAAGATTTATTACAGAGCAATAGTGATAACAACACTATGGTATTGATACAGAGACTAGCACATAGAACAATGGAATAGATTTGAAGACCCAGAAATGAACCCACACACATATGGTCACTTGATTTTTGACAAAGGAGCTAAAACCATCAAGTGGAAAAAGATAGCTTTTTCAACAAATGGTGTTGGTTCAACTGGAAGTCAGCATACAGAAGAATAAAAATGGATCCATTCTTATTGCCTAGCACAAAACTTAAGGCCAAGCAGATCAAGGACCTCCACATAAAACTAGATACACTCATACTAATATAAGAAAAAGTTGGGAAGAACCTTGAACACATGATCACTGGGAAAATTTTCCTGAACAAAACACCAAAGGCTTATGCTAAGATCAAGCACTGACAAATTGGACCTCATAAAACTGCAATGCTTCTGTAAGGAAAAGGACATTGTCATTAGAAAATATCAGCATGAAACAGATTGGAAAAGATCTTCAACAATCCTATAGAGGCTTAATATCCAATACATACAAAGAACTCAATAATTTAGACTACAGAGCTAAACAAAGATTTCTCAACTGAGGAATATCAAATGACTGAGAAGCACCTAAAGAAATGTTCTATATCATTAGTCAGCATTGAAATGAAAATCAAAACAATGATGACATTCCACCTCACACCAGTCAGAATGGATAAGATAAAATTCTCAGGTAGCAACAGTTGCTGTCAAGAATGTGGAGAAAGAGGAACACTCCTCCATTGTTGGGGGATTGCAAGCTGGTACAACCACTTTGGATATCAGTCTTGAGGTTCCTCAGAAAATGAGACATTGCACTTCCTGAGGACCCAGCTATACTACTCCTTGTCATATACCCAAAGTTGCTCCAACATATAAGAAGGACACATGCTCCACTATTTTCACTGCAGCCTTATTTATAATACCCAGCATCTAAAAAGAACACAAATGTCCCTCAACAGAGGAATGAATACACAAAATATGGTATATTTACACAATGGAGTACTACTCAGCTATTGAAAACAATGAGTTCATGAAATTTATAGTCAAATGGATGGAACAAGAAAATATCATACTAAGTGTGATAACCCAATCACAAAATAACACACATGGTATGCAGTCCCTGATAATTAGATATTAGCCCAAAATATTGCATTACCCAATATATAATTCACAGACCACATGAAGCACAAGAAAAAGGACTGTCGAAGTTTGGATTATTCAATCCTTATTAGAAAGGGGAAAAATATTTGTGGGAAGAAATACGGAGACAAAGTTTGGAGCAGAGACCAAAGGAAAGGCCATCCAGAGACTGCCCCACCTGGGGATCCAGCCCATATACATACAGACACAAAACCCAGACAATATTGCTTCTTCCAAGAAGTGCATGCTGAGAGGAGTCTGATATAGCTGTCTCCTGAGAGGCTCTGTCTGAGCATGACAAATACAGGGACAAATGATCACAGCCAACCATTGAACTGAGAACAAGGTCCCCAATGGAGGAGTTGGGGAAAGGACTGAAGGAGCTGGAGAGTTTTTTAATCCATATGAACAAAAATACTAACTAACCAGAGATCCCAGAGAATAAACCACCATCCAAAGTGTACACATGGACAGACCCACTGCTTCAGATGTATATGTAGCAGAAGATGGCCATGATGGGCACCAATATGAGAAGCCCTTGGTCCTTGGTCTTGCCAAATCTGGACCCCCCCCAGTGAAGGGAATATCAGGGCAGGGAGGTAGGAAGGGGTTGGTGGATGGGTTGGGGGACACCCTCATAGAAGAAGGGCAGGGGAATAGAATAGGAGGTTTATGGATGGGAAACTGGAAACAGGACAACATTTGAAATGTAAATAAAAATTATCCCATTTTTTAAAATATCAAAAAAACCAATTAGTCCAACATTTAAGATTTTCAGATTTTTTTAGATTGTTTGTTTAAATTTGACTAAAAATGGCCTCCTTAGGCTAATTGTTATTTGAAGTATTATGGGGGGAGTCTGGCCTTTTTCAGCAGATAGTGTCTTGTAGGAGTATTGTCTTAGTTAGGCTTTCATATCAGTAAACAGACACCATAGCCAAAGTAAGTCTTATAAATGACAACATTTATTGGGGCTGGTTTATAGGATCAGTGTTTCAGTCCAGTATCATCAAGTTGGGAGCCTGACAGCATCCAGGCAGGAATGGTATATGAGAAGCTGAGAGTTCTACATCTTGATAACCAACATAGAGCCACTAATCTTTATCTAGATCTTTAAATCCTTACTGTTGTAATTTTACATTAAGAGATTTTAATCCTTACTAACAGCAATACCTGCCTACTTCTCCTGAGTGCTATTGGTCTAGCTGGAAGTTCCCTGATATCTGTTTCTTTCACTACAGTAGAATATTCAGAAGACTTCTTGTGACATCTATCCTTGTTTCAACTTTCCAATAGTGGATGATATATTAAATGATAATTGCCAGGAGCCACCATAGACCAAGCTAGTATGTAGCACATGATCTTCCTGAGATGGTCTGATTTTAATTAAAAAAATGCACAATAGATTTGCTCCCATAGGCAAGGTAAATAAGAAATTCATTTTAGGAAAATTCTTGCTATTAATATGCTTTTCCTCTTTATTATTTAACATATTTAACAATCACTGTTTATTAGCCCACTCTTTTGAGCAGGTGCATGCAGAAGTACAAAGATACAATCTATTGTAGTGATGCTGTATAGACAAGTAGATCACTTCTTAATTATTAATAATGATCCTATAAGAATTCCTATCATTATCTCAGTATTTTAAGCTCTTTTTTGGTGGGACTGTTATTAAGTCATTTCTGATAATCAGAACTCTGTCAGTATTTAGTCTCATTTCTGAGATAATAAACATATATACTACTTCTTAGAAAAAATGCCAAAAGGTTGTAAAACCATTAGTCAATGATCATCCAATGAAACTAAAAATTTACCGTAGGTGCTAGGATAGAAGATAAAATATTGACTGGGTTTATTTATATAAACTTCACTAATAACTTAGTTATGGTTTTTAACTCTCCGTGGACCTGTGACAAGTGCTGAATGGTTAGCTAGGTAATTATTTCTAGTGGATAGGCATGTAAACATTCTCTGTTGTAAGCTTCCTATATGGTTTATGATTTGAACTTATGAGTAAACTTGTGATGTACTTCTTACCACATGATCATATATGCTGAAAGATGTATAAGTACAGAGGAGAAATTGAAGAGGACACTTTTTGCTCTCTAACACATTTATTCTCCTTGTCCCTGCTTTTCTTAGCATTATTCTCCTTATACTCTTGTTAGCATTCCTTTATCCTGCTTTTCTGATCATTCTACTTGTCCCCTGTTTTTTGAGAGAGCTTTTATAGGAAACTTTTTTACTACTTAGAAATAAATGTTGAAATCACATTCTAAATTGTCCCTTTTTCTTCCTGCAACTTCACCTAGAAGGCTGAAAGTTTGAGCTGTACAATTTTTACATAGATAAAACAAATGCTACTTTACTTAATCTCCAGCTGTTTTAGGATGAGGTGATAAATGGCAGAGACTGCAGTTTCTGGCCCTAGTGGCACTCAGAAGGCAGGTCAGCAACAGAAGTGAGGTGACTTAGACTTATATAGAAAAACATTTTATTAAACAGCCCACCTAAATATCTCGTACGACAAAGTTTTATGTCCATAACTCTTACCCTCCACCAACACTCTTTTCTCTCTGCTGTCTCAAGGGGAACCAGAACAAAAAGAAGATGCCACCGGGGCTGGCTCTCTGCAATAATTTTGTTATTATTTCAACTTAAAATATCTTAGAAAACCTTTTCATTAAAATCACAGTAAAGGACTGGTATAGTTTACAATTTAAGAAACTGCTTTCCAGCACCAATATCCTGTAGCATATAACAACCTGCAACTCCAGATCAAAGAATATCTGATGCCTCTGGTCTCCATGAGCAGCAAAACTCAGGAGTACATGCTTATTCCAGAAATTCAAATATACATATATAGAAATTAATCATTAATATATACTAAAACTCCATGTCTTTTATTAAAGAAGACTTAATGTGGTCTGAGCCTATGTTTCCAACTTAAGTTTTTTTTATAATTTTTTTTCTTTTTTTTTTTTTTTTTCGGAGCTGGGGACTGAACCCAGGGCTTTGCGTTTGCTAGGCAAGCGTTCTACCGCTGAGCTAAATCCCCAACCCTTTTTTATAATTTTTAATATCACTTTACTCAGTCTAACAATTATCAGTTTCTCATGGAGTTTTTTTTGATTCTTGTTTTTCATTAAATAAATTTGTTCTTTGAAAATTTCATACATGTATATAATATATACTTATCAATCTTTCCTCTATATTCTCCCATTTCCTTACTACCTTCTTTCTTACAAATTTTTACTCATGTTGGTACTTTGTTTTTTGATGAACAGATTTAAACCAAGTATATATTGCCATATATTTGGAAGCATATACTGTAGCTTAGTATATTCAACAGTAAATACCCAGTTGAATGAAGACTATGAGTATTCCCATTTCAGTTTCTATTAGCAGCTTATAGCTCAGCATAGAGAACTGGCACTGTACACTACCTTTGTTACCATTACTTTTTTTCCACATAGTGCTAGCCTATTGCAGACCCAGTGCAAGCAAATATAATTTTTGTGAGTTTATGACTACAGTGGTTGAATGGAGTTTAGTGAATGCATTTCACATCTCTTCCCCCTTATTTTCTGAGCCTTACATATTCCATACCTCCCCCACAATATTCTTTGAGAATTAAATTGTGGCTGATTCTATAATAATTTTTATTTGAGCCTGAGGCCCCAAGTGTCACTTTTCTTCCTATCTTTGCCAAACATGAATTGCATTTAAAGAGAGGTTTCTCTGATTAAAGCTAAAAGTAGCACTTGCTTATGAGTATAAGCATAGAAATTTTTGCAATGTAGTTTGATGGTATGTCAAGTTAAAGAAGTAAGTCCCTCCCTTGGAACTGCTAACTTTCCAGAAATGTGTTCAATTCAGTCTTACAACTTTCCACCCATAGAGTGGGTCTCAAATCCAAACACTACAAACACTTGTGACATTATTGTTCAAAAGAACATATCCTTTTTCAGCAGGATAATTTTGTGATTTCTAGTGGTCACTGTTTGGTAAGATCATTCATGACTTTTATCTGCCAGAATTCTTAATAGTAGGGAGGCAACATCCAGCTCAGTTCTTGCTTGCTTTTCCTATGCAATGTAACTCAAGTATTTAATTGATGTTTTATTCTCTACTTCTAGCTGGTGAATAGGAGGATGAGTAAGATCTTGGGTTGTTTTGAGCTTTCTTGATGCTTTTCTGACAAATTCTAGTGGAAGTATCCCACACCTGGGACTGTACACTTTGTTTAGTTAATCATTACTCCTAGAAGCAGCATTATCTAGGCATTCAAAATAACATTCATAGACAAACTTCATATGTTTTGGGTTACAAGATAGTAGCTATGGCTTATTTTTCAAATGGGGTTTTTCTATGTAGTCATCGTTGTCCTGGAACTCACTATGTAGATCAGGCTGGACTTGGACTCACAACCTGCCTGCCTCTTCCTCTCAATGTCAAGATTAATGGCATGTACCACCATGCCTGGCTAGGTATGGTTTTTCTATACAACCTTCATTTTGGTTAATTCTTCCTCACATCTTGTTTCCTTGCTCTCCCTACATAAAGTTTTCCATGTCTGGTATTACCTTTCTTTCATTACTTTCTGCATACATTTTACTCTTCTCCCTCTCTTAAGGCTACCTAATCCACAAATATGCCACATGAATATCACCATCTTGCCTTTTCATTTCTATCCTATTTCTTGGGAAATTTTCACTATTATACTCTATTAACTTTTTATCGTCAATTATACTTTACTTAACAAAACTTCTGTGACCAGCTTAACTGAAATTGAGCTCCATCTCCAGTCACTTTTTCCACATTGAATGTTGAAGAGTACAGCCTACTGTGAATGGTGTAAGACCTACAGAGGTAGTCCTGGGTTGCATAAAGAAAAAAAGTTTATATATGCATGTCACTTGGAACAAGCCAGTACACAATATACAATATTACTCTATAAACTCTGCTGCAATCCCTGCCTTGAGGTTGCCACCTCAAGGTTTCTATTCTTATCTTCCTTCATGATAGACTGTAAGTTTTTAAATGAAAAACACACTTTCCTCTTGAAGTTGCTTGTGATGATTATCATGGCAACACAAGTCAAGCTATGGCTGTTAGAGTTTTGATTAATATGAAGATAAACATGAACCCAGAGCAGAAATCCAGTCTCTAGGAGCTCTGACACTCCTGAGAGCAGAGACAAGACTACTACTTCTGCTCTGGGAGAACCACCTGGAACCCTCAGGACAAAGGAATCCAGGAATGGTCTGGGACAGAATCATTTTGGTTTCTGCCTGTGCCTGGAACTGACCCTGTCCCACAGATCCCCATTCACAAATCACATGTGGGAGAGAGCTAAACTCTCAGAAGTGCATACAACCCTGACAGCTCAAGGGAGATCACCACTTCTGCTCACATTCCTGGAGGAAGAGGAACCCAGCTAGAGTAATCTGGACACAGGAACCAAGGAAGAGTCAGGGACAGGATCCTTCCAGGCTCTGCCTGCACCCAGAGTGGAAAGCCAGTTACCGGAGGCACTGACATACCTGAGAGCAGATGTAAGATACCACTTCTGCCCCGAGGGACCTGCCAGGAGCCCTCAGGTCACAGAATCCCAGGATCAGTCTGGGAGAGCATCCTACTGGTTTCTACCTGGCTGGGGCTGACTGTGTGACACACATGTCTCTACCCAGATCCGGCTGGGAGAAAACTGGTCTCCAGGAGTGTTGAGACACAGGGTTACAAGAGTGTCAAGCCACAGTCAGAAATAGCAAGACCATCTAACGCCAGAGACAACAAGATGGCTAGAGGCAAGCACAGAAACCCAAGCAACAAAAACCAAGACTACTTGGCATCATCAGAGCCCAGTTATCCCACCAAAACAAATACTGATATCCCAACACACCGGAAAAGTAAGATTTGGATTTAAAATCACATCTGATGATTGAAGACTTTAAGAAGGACATAAATAACTCCCTTTTAAAAATACAGGACAACACAAGTAACCAAGTAGAAGCTCTTTAAGAGTAAACACAAAAATCCCTTCAAGATTTACAGGAAAACACAACAAAATATGGGAAAGAATTGAACAAAAACATCCAACATCTACAAGTGGAAATACAAACAATAAAGAAATCACAAAAGGAGACAACCTTAGAGATAGAAAACCTAGGAAAGATATCAGGAGACACAGACACAAGAATCACCAACAGAATATAAGAAATAGAAGAGAGAATCTCAGGAGGCAGAAGATACTATAGAAAACATTGATACAAATGTCAAAGAAAATGTAAGACAAAAAGCTCCTATCCCAAAACTTCCAGGAAATCCAGGACACAATGAGAAGATCAAACCTAATGATAATTGATATAGAAGAGAGTGAAGATCCCCAACTTAAAAGGCCAGTAAATATCTTCAACAAAGTTATAGAAGAAAACTTCCCTAACCTAAAGAAAGAGATGCCCATGAAAGGGATGATATTTGAAGTGTGAATTTAAAAACATCCGTTTATTGTTGGGGATTTAGCTCAGTGGTAGAGCACTTGCATAGCAAGTACAAGGCCCTGGGTTTGGTCCTCAGCTCCAGAAAAAAATAAAATAAAATAAAAGCATCCATTTAAAAACATGAAAGCAAATAAAAAAGAATTAAGACATCATTAAAAAAAGAAACATGAAGTGTACCTGTTACAATGGAAGGATATAAATTAAAAAGAACAGTTGAAAATTGTCGTCTGTTCTTCAGTTTATCAAAAACATTCCTGTATGTGTTATATTCCAGGGATTTGGTCAGTTTTTACAAAAAAGGACTAAAAATTATGGCATCTTAATTTTGCCAAAGTACAATTAAAAGGGAATAGAAAGCATAAAAACACGGGAAAATTAGTTGCACATTTCAGAAGAACATACTGGCAAATCAAAAAGAAATGTGAGATCCATTTGAGGATGAAAATTGAAAGATCTCAAATTGAAATTTAGACTGAATTAATTATCCAGAAAATATTTATAATATAGCTAAACTATTTAACAGAATATGTTTAAATAAGGTATTTCCAGTTACTGAAATGAAGAAATATTGAGGTTCTATTCTACATAGATGAAGTTAACACACTTTAAGATATTATATCTAATCTTATATTAACAAGATATTTTTCACAAATATAAATTTACAATGATGTCTATAAACAAATATTTGGATTTTACCTATCTGTAGCAATTACTACTGTAGTACCGTACCTCTCTGTAACTACTGCTACTATCATTACTATTAATGTGGTTTCAGTAAAAATGGTTCCTATAGGCTTATAGGCAGTGGCAGGAATAGGAGGTATTACCTTGTTAGTAGGTATGACCTTGGTGAAGGAAGTGTGTCATTGGGAGTTGGCTTCATAGTTTCAGAATCTCAACCAAGCCCTAGTGAACTCTCAGCTACACATGGGTACTATGTCTGGCCACATGCCATCGTTCTTCCCACCATGAAAATAAAGGACTATACCTCTAAATTTCTAATTCATCTGCAATTAAATATTTTTCTCTATAAGAGTTGCTATGGACTCCCCTGAACACTCTGTTGGAAGGCCCACAAATCTTCCTGGATTCATAGGTCTGTGGACATCTGGGACTACCAGTTCTCCTGTATTCCCAGGCTGTCTTCTGGGACTAGCAGAGGCCTGCTGACATCAGGAATTCCAAGCCTGCCAACACCATAAACAACAAGATGGCTAAAGTCCTTCATAAAGACACAATAACCATGGTAATATGGCACCACCAAAACACACCTATCTTACAATCCCATGCTCTGGGTATTCTAACAGGGCTAATACACAAGAAAATTAGCTTAAATTCAAACTTGTGAGGATGAAAGAGGCCTTTAAAAGAGTTAATGAGTAAATATATTAAAGAAATACAGAGGAATACAATCAAACAAGGGAAGGGTTAGTTAGGGTTTTGTTGCTGTGAAAAGACCCCACTAGCAAATCAACGCTTATAAAAGACAATATTTAGTTGGGGCTGGCTTACATGGTAAGAGGTTCACTCCATCATCAACATGGCAGGAAACAGGCAATGTCCAGGCAGGCATGGTGTTGGAGGAGCTGAGATATCTACATCTTGGTCCACAGGCAACCCAAAGAAGACTGACTTCTAGATAACTGGGAGGTCTAAAGGCCCAACAACACAGTAACAGATTTCCTCCAGCAAGATTACACCTACTCCAACAAAGTCAAACCTCCTAATAGTGCATCTCCTTGAGCCAAGAACATTAAAATCACCATAGAAGTGAATAAAACTTTTCAAGACTTGAAAATAAAAATATAAATATTAAAGAAAGCTACAAACTGGAGGGATCCTGGAAATGGAAAACTCAGTTATGAGAACAAAAACTACAGATATGTCCATCAACAGTGGAATATAAGAGATGGAAGAGAGAATCTCAGGAATAGAAAGAAGGTAAGGTAGAAGAAATTGATACACTGGTCAAAGAAAATGCAAAATCTAAAAGGTTTCTAACATAAAACAACCAGGAAATTTGAGATCCTATGAAAATACCAAACCTAAGAATAATGTGAATAGCAGAAGATTCCCAGCTTGAAGCACAGAAAATATGTTCAACAAGATCATGGGAACAAAATCTCTGTATCCTAATGTAGGTGATGCCTATAAATGTACAAGAAGCTCATAAAATATCAAACACAATAGACCAGAAAAGAAAATCTTCTCTCCAAAGAGAAGGGGAGGGAGGATGGGGGATGGTAGTGTAAAGTTGAGACTAAATGGAAAGGAGGTTAGAGGAATTTGACTAAGCTGTGAAGCAAAGAAAAAAACAAATTAATGAAAAAAAAAAATAAGTGAAAAAAAAATTTGCCATAATCACGATGTTTTTATACAGCAATAGAAACCCTGATTAAGACAATTAACAGCCAGAATTTTTATACTCATTCATTAGGAAATGTGAGGGTGTTTTTAATTTATGTTTTTGAATAATAGAACTTTGGTGCCTTGTTACATAGTAAGAAATGTTAACCAAGATTCATAGTCTTTTCCATTTTTTTCATGATGCTTCATGTTGAATGACCATTATATTGTGTGTGTGTATGTGTGTGTGTATGTGTGTGTGTGTATGTGTGTGTGTGTGTGTGTGTGTATTAGATAATACTTAATTTGTAAAGTCTGTATTCCAGTAAATCTTTTAAGCACTTTACATAGGAAAGTGTGGGTTTTAGGGCCATATATGAAGAAGGTACTTTTATTATTAGATTACAGATAATAACAATGAGGTACTTAGAGATTAAGCAAGTTGCTCAAGTTCTTGCAGTAGGGAAAGATGAGGTTGCTGACATTTTTACTGACTAAAAAGAAATTTGTGTCATTATGACATCTTGGATTCATTAATCCAATAGAGTGGGAATCATAAAAAAGCATACATTTCTTGGAAAGAGAGTATTAAGTTTAGATGAGATGTATATGCTTAAGCTGTGACTAATTAGTTTTGAATTCCTGTTTCTAGCCTGTCTTCCTCACCTATATTTTAGCCCCATGAGCAATATCCACAGCTCCTTTTCTTACCTTCTTCTGTCTATTAATATAACTCTTTGTCAGTTCTGATATATACTTTTCTAAAAATCTTTGCTTAATATACTAAAACCAGACTGGATTGACTTTCTATGTGTTTCAGAGACATGGGGTTTACACTGATCAGAAAACATCACATCCATTTGTAACTGCACATTATTTTTCTTTTGAGCTTAAGTCTAATTTTCTTATTACTTAGGATTCTGCCATACTTACCATCATATTCTCTATACCTAACCTTATTTTTGTTTATGCATATAATATATTTATTTCTTAGTATCCTATAATTTTATTAGCATTTTTAAGTCTACTTAGCATTGTCCTTATTTTCTCAGATATAATTCCACAATGAAATATAAATTCTCCAAAGATGGAAAATATATGTGATTTTGAATTACTAACATGTTGCTAAACCTAATGTTGGCCTTTCATCAATAGCTTATCACTTCATTGAGCCAAACTATTGTAAGGAATAATTCATAAAATCACATGAGTCAATAATTTCTTAGAAAGTGGCAGGCAAAAGTCAATGTAATCTTATTACATTGCATCATAATCATAGACAATAATATTTCCAATAGAAATATGTAGAAGCCATATGGGAAGGTTTTAATCAGGGCATATTTCTGCACAAAATATCTAAAATTACTTTTGCATGACATGTAAAATAGTAAATGGCATATACAACAGATGGCCCAAAGCAAAAATATTCATTCTGATATAATTACCTTAATATACTCAGTACAAAGTTTGCTATTCATTTATAAGAGATAAAAGGCACCTACATAAAATTACTTTTCCAATATGAATTTTTCCATGTATTATTTATCTAAATATCTGACAGTAGATTAAAAAGTCAGAATCTAAGTCACAAAAGTAAAACTAAATCTAACAATTTTAAGGAATATTAAAAATATAAGCTCATATTTGATTCACTGATGTTTTAATTAGTAATGTATTTTATTTCTATAATACTGTAGAATGGGTAAATATTTTTCCTTTCTAAGAATAACACACTAGTAATATATTTTTCTGCTTGACATCTAACCAGAATACTGCTCTTATTACCTAATTGTAATAACACATTGAGTATGGAAAGTCAACTGCTCACCAACATGAATAACTGTGATGAAAATAGCATCAATGCTATGGAATACCATCATCAAATTTATGTGAAAAGCCCAAATTTACAATACATTTTATATAGATAGACATAAAGAATACAAATTTTCTGTGAATCGTGTTTCACAAACATCTAGCAACATAGTCACTTAACATATGTGCTCATCTGACTTATTTAGTTACCTGGGTGTAATTGAATATGTATTCCATTAACATATGAAATAAAATAATGCTTTGTTGTTAATTGTAGAAAGCATATACTGCCCTAAAAATTTTCCTTTTATGTGTCTTTAAATTTTAATTTAAAACATTTTATCTTTCAGTACTGTATTCTACAAAAACCATGTATTCTATATATTGGATTTTATCCTTTTATTTCATATTCCTGAGTATACTCAAATAAATTGCTAGTTTTATCTTGTGAAATAATGAACTTATGTTTTTGTATTATATAAATCACTCGGGTTTTAGGAAGTTTCTTCAGCTCTACTGCATAAGTAAGTTATTAAAGCAGAGATTTTACTACTTTTGTGATGTGAATTTCAAATACATTCAATTTTCTCTATTCTGGGGCTCTGAGGAAGATACTCTACTCAAAGACCTACAGGTTTAAGTGACAGATCTACCAGTCACAGTGCTCCAGATATCTTATGGATATACTTATACAAATGATGGTCAGAAAATGGTAAGCCTTTTATAAGGATTATCAAAGTAAGATCAGAAATTCTTCATTCAGAAGATTCAGAAATTTATGGCTTTCAACAAATCAGGCAGCTTGGAAAATACCAAAACACTGAGAGCTAATTTAGCACAAAAGAGTGATACAATATTAGTGCTTATGTCTTTGCCCTTGTGTCTACAAAACAAAGAAATAAATCTGTCCTTCTTTGATTTAAAAAATACAGAAATGGAGAAATTATATAAAACTTAGTAGATATAAGATATCAAGCATATAAATAATAAAATTTAATGAAGACTGGACATGGGGGGGGAGCTGAACTCTCAGAAGTACAGACAATCCTGAGACAACAGGAAAGACTGCAACTTCTGCCCACTTCTGCCCCCATATCTGGCCCAAGAGGAAACTGTATAGTGCTTCTGAATACAGGAATACAGTAGCAGTCAGCAGCAGGAACCTATTGGATCCTGCCTACGCCCAGAACTGAAATAAACTGGTCAAACACATCCCTGTACCCAAATCACATGGGGAGAGAGCTGTCCCTTCAAAATTCAGGACACTCCTGAGAAATCAAAGGGGACTACTGCCTGCCCACATTCCAGACCCAAGAGGAAATCACCTAGTGCCCTCTATGCCCTCAGGACATAGGGACCTTGGAGCAGTCAGGGTAGGACACTACAGGTTTCTGCCTCCACCAAGAGGTGAAAGCCAGTCATCAAGACCAACTACACAGCTGAGACCAGAGCTCTCTGTTCTCAGATCCCACTGAAAGAAAACAGGTCTCAGGAATGCTGATACAAAGGCCTACAGGAGGGTCAAGCCACTGTCAGAGACAGCAAGACAAGCTAACACCAGAGACAACCTGATGGCAAGAAGCAAGCACAGGAAACTAAACAAGAGAAACCAAAACTACCTGGCATCATCAGAACCAAGTTCTCTCACCAAAGCAAAGAGTGGATATTCAAACACATCAGAAAATCAATATTTAAACTTAAAATCACATCGCATGTTGAGGATAGAGGATTTTAAGAACATAAGTGAATCCCTTAAAAAATACAGGACAAGGCATATAAACAAGTAGAAGCCATTAAAGAGGAAACACAACAATCTATTAAAGAATTACAGGAAAACACAAAAAGGGGAAGGAATTGAATAAAACAATCCAGGATTTAAAAAATGGAAATAGAAAAATAAAGAGAACAAAAAGGGAGACAACCTTGGAGATAGAAAACCTATGGAAGTAAACAGGAGTCATAGACACAAGCATTATCAACAGAATACAAGACGTAGAAGAGAGTATATCAGGGGCAGAAGAAACCATAGAAAACATCAACACAACAGTCAAAGAAAATGTAAAATACAAAAGGCTCCTGGCCCAAAACATCCAGGAGAGCCAGGGCACAATGAGAAGATCAAACCTAAGGATAATAGGTATAGAAGAGAGTGAAGACTCCCAACTTAAAGGGCCAGTAAATATGTTCAACAAAGTTATAGAAGAAAACTTTCCTAACCTAAAGAAAAAGATGCCCACAAACAAAGAAAAAGCATATAGAACTCCAAATACATTTGACCAGAAAATAAATTCCTCCTATCACATAATAGTCAAAGCATCAAACTCATAAAACAAAGAAAGAATATTTTTTAAAAAGTAAGGGAAAAAGGTCAAGTAACATATAAAGGCAGACCTATCAGAATAACACCGTACTTCTCACCAGAGATGATGAAAACCAGAAGAACCTGGACAGATGTCATACACACCCTAAGAGAACACAAGTGGCAGCCCAGGCTACTATATCTAGCAAAACTATCAATTAACATAGATAGAGAAACCAAGATATTCCGTGACAACACCAAATTTACAAAATATCTTTCTACAAATCCTACAATGAATAATGGATGGAAAACTCCAACACAATGAGGGAAACTACATCCTAGAAAAAGCAAGAAAGTAATCTTACAATGAAATCAAAAGAAGAGAGACACACAAACATAATTCAACCACTAAAAAGAACAACAACAACAGCAACAACAACAACAACAACAACAAAGAAAAAACAGTAAGCAACAATCACTATTCCTTAATATCTCTTAACATCAATGGATTCATTTACACAATAAAAAACATAGACTAACAGACTGGGTATGTAAAGAGGACCCAGAACTATGCTGCATAGAGGAAACACACCTCAGAGACAAAGACAAACACCACCTCAGAGTAAAAGGTTGGAAAATAACTTTCCAAGCAAAAGGTCCAATAAACCAAACTGGAGTACACATTCTAATATCAAATAAAATCGACTTTCAGCCAAAAGTCATCAAAAAAATGTAAGGAAGGACACTTCGTATTCATCAAAGGAAAAATCCACCGAGATGAACTCTCTATCCAAATATCTATGTTACAAATGGAAGAGTGCCTACATTCATAAAAGAAACCTTACTAAAGCTCACATCACATATTGCAACTCATAAAATAATAGTAGGAGATTTCAACACACCACTTTCATAAATGGACAGATCATGCAAACAGAAATTAAAGAGAAACATAGAAAAACTAACAAAAATTATGAACCAAATGGACTTAAAAGATATTTATAGAATATTTCATCCTAAAACAAAAGGTTATACCTTCTTCTTAGCACCTCATTGTACCTTCTCCAAATTGACCATATAATCGGTCACAAAATAAGCCTCAACAGATACAGGAAGATGATCCCATGCATCCTATCAGATGACCACAGAATAATGCTGCTCTTCAAAAACAACAAAAAGAAAGATAGCCCACATATACATGAAAGCTGAACAATGCTCTACTCAATGGTAACTTGGTCAAGGATGAAATAAAGAAAGAAATGAAAGATCTTTTAGAATTTAATGAAAATTAAGGCACAACATACTCAAACTTATGGGACACAATGAAAGCAGTGCTAAGAGGAAAACTCATATCTTTGAGTGCCTGCAAAAAGAAACAGGAGAGAGCATACATCAACAGCTTGGCAGCACACCTAAAAGCTCTGGGACAAAAAGAAGCAACCTCACCCAATAGGAATAGAAGGGAGGAAATAATCAAAGTCAGGGCTGTAATCAACCAAGTAGAAACAAAAAGGACTATAAAAAGAATCAACAAAACCAAGAGGTGGTTCTTTGAGAAAGTAAACTAGATAAATAAAGCCTTAACCAGACTAACCAGAGGGCACAGAGAGCATGTCCAAATTAACAAAATCAGAATTGAAAAGGGAGACATAACAAAAGAATATGAGGAAATTCAAAAAATCACCAGATCCTACTACAAAAGCCTATATTCAACAAAACTGGAAAATCTGGAGGAAATGGACAATTTTCTAAACAAATACCAGCTACTGAAGCTAAATCAGGAACAGATAAAACATCTATACAACCCCATAACTCCTAAAGAAGCAGAAATATTCATTAAAATTTTCCCAACCAAAAAGAGCTCCCTCTCCCTCAATTAAAAAAAAAATCAATTGAGAAAAAAAAATCAAACTTTCCTGCTTTGCTAGATGGACTATATATCACACTGCCCTCTATATTAATACCCCTATATTCATAGATTAGTTTATCTCTCAGACATCATGAGGTAAGGTTCCGTGTCCAGTAGATGATGTCTAAATAAGAAACTCTCCCCTGGTCAGTTGAGAGAGTCTGTGGTGTGCTCAGCCACAAAGGAGGCATCTATATCACATCCTATTCTCTCAAGACTCAATGAACAGTGTAAAATGTGGGAGGATATCAAGAACTAGCAGTCAGAGAGAACTAGTATAGAATAGTATCTTCTGAACAAAACAGGACCACTGCACTCATGAATCCATAGCAGTTGTGGTTTCCTTAATAAAGTCAATACAGCCAGCCATCTTTCCAACTTAGAAGGTAGAAGCATTGCATGGTATATGAATATATGAAATTCTCAAAAATATATTTAAATATCATTACACATTTAACTTATAAAACAAAAGAAAACTCCTTAGAGGCCCTATTTGCAAAGGGGCCTTGTATTTAATTAATTTATATAACTACTCTATAGACTCCCTGAAGAAGTAATCTCTGTGACACCAATCTTAAAAGTCAGGGAAAACAAATATTCATCAAAACTTTAGTACCATATACCTCTTTACATCTGAAACAAATAATGTCTAGCGTCATAAAAGAAGGTATGATATAAATGACTGATTAGAAACTTTAAAAATAAGGCATTCAAAGAATGCATATAAATCATTAGAAAAATTTCATATAGAACATGAATAGTTGAATACATAGAATGAACCAGAGATGCCAATAAGTTCTTTCCTTGAGCTTATCCATATTTTAGGATTCAGATATTAAGAAAATTTCTGTCATGGTAAAGGGTTTATCTACAACTACAAGGAATGATGGTTGCTATTTCAAACATCCGTGTTTCCATCAAGATTAATAAAGAGATAGTTAAATCTACTCAATTCCGTGGGGGAAAAATTCTGGAATCTATTATATGAGAAGGAAAACTATCTGTCTAACAGACAGAAAATTTTAAAGTGTTTAAATATTCAATGATAAAGAAAATTATCAATATGGAAAATAACTCAGAAAAGGAATTTATATAACATGAACTTATCAACAAAAGACATAATTTTTAAGAAAACCCAAAAGAATAATATGAAGGTAAAAATAAGATCATTGAGTTGAAGTGTACATTTACATGGCCTGACAACAGCTTTAGAGATTTGAACAGCTAGATAATGAATCTGTGTATGTTGTGAAAGGGTAATTAAACTTTCGAGAATAATGAATGAACAAAATGAATACAGTGTGAGATTTTTGTTATAGACAGCCTCAGAAGAAATAATAGAGGAGCCAGTGGAGAGATTATATGGATGAACTTATGTCAAATTTGAAGCATGATACGAATTTCAAGGTTAATCATTTAAAAAATAAAACTATAGGTATAATAAACCCTAATAAATCTATACTGTACAACACTTATATCAAATTAAAAGAATTCAAACACAAAAACGAGTTTGGAAAACATCATCACAGAGACCCATGATGTTCAAGGCATAAAGAATACTCATTAGGGTTATGATATAATAAAATAGTAGAAACATAGTAGCAATAAGAGGGTGAATATATTTAAAATATTGAAAGAAAATAATACTAACCAAGAGGTTTATAACCAGCAAATGTATGCCACAAAACAAGGACATCTTGCTGGCTGGTAGTGCCAAGTGTTTTTAATCCCAGAACTCAAGAAGCAGAAAAAAGAAAAATCTCTAAATTAGATGTCAGCCTGGTCTATAGATCTAGTCTAGGACAACCAGGGCTCAAACCCTATCTCAAAAACTAACAAACAACAAAACAAACAAAAGAAAATTTCAGAACAAGAAAAGCTGAGGGGGTTAATTACCACTAGATATAGCTCCATAAAATATTAAATGTATTCCTCCATGTTAAAGTAATACCAAACTAGTGTAAGGCAACATAAATGTGTGAAAAATTATTTTGTGGGTAAATAAACAGACATATAAAGAAAAATATAATTGTAGAGTACTCTATCTTGAATATTGTGGATTATTTCCCCTTTTAGTTAATCCAGTCTGTCAATATGCCTCTTCCATATAAAATTTATAGTTTAATCATTGTAATTGTTTGTTCTTGAAATGTTGCTTCATTTTATGTTTCTAACCTTATTATGTTAAGAATATTTTTAATGACTTAATTTATTTTAATCTTGGTATGCTCTTAGTTTACTGGAAATCTTTATAAAAACTATTTGAAATTTTCATATCATCATTTGGTTTTAATATCTTCAGTGTTTTGTTTAAAAGACTGCATAACAATTATGACAAATTCTTGAAATATAAGACCTCAAAAATATATGTGATCCATATTAATAGTAATAAAATAGTATTACAGGGGCTACTATAATTATTAGCTTTTGGTAATAGTCAGACCAATCAAATATTGAGGAAATATAGGGTTTGAACAACAATTTAATCTAAAAGGAAAAGTACTCCACTGATATCAGCAAAATACATTTCTCTTCCAATGTTTTTATACCATCAGAATATGTACTGTAATAATAGAAATAGTTTAAAATTTTCTAAACTTTTTGTGGCCTAATGTATTTGAAACAAGAACAGGACCCACATTGTTAAGTGTCCATATCCTACAATAATAGGCTTCCATTTCTAGTTAATAATAAGTGTTTGTTTCATAAGCCTTATGTACTCTGCAGTACATGTTTTTCAACCTGCACTGAACTTGTGATCCCATGATGTATGACTACTCTTTGCCTTGTTGAACTCATGTCCTTGATGTAGGATTACTTTACCTTAAAAAATATGTCTGCAGAATTTACTCCATATATGTATTGTGTATATATATATATATATATATATATATATATATATATATATATATATAATCTTGCTTTTGTTGCTGCCTTTAGTTGTATTTATTTCAATTAGACATTTATCTTGGCATTAAAAACATGCTAAAAGCTGTTTTCTATTAGGCTTACAGCTCTTTCCCATGAAAGAGATCTCATAAATCTAGTCTGGGACTTCTCTCTCAAATCCCAACTTAGAATAAGACAGGTGGCTGACCAGTCCCAGGTGCACCTATAAAATAATGACTGCTTTAACCACAGAATAGTGGATTTGTTCTTTCACCTCACATATCTGGGATTAGCATTTGGAGGTCCCAGTGATCCTTTCCAAAATTCATAACTTCAGAAACCAAACCCTTCTCTTTGGTCCTCAGGGACTTTTGCTCCCTAGTGAATGAGAACTTTTGAGACAGTGAAAGGCTCTGAGGCAGACTGCATGAGTGAATGGCCACATCAAAAAACGAAAAGAGCAAGTGTCGAAGCCCACACCGACATGGCACTGAGAACTGGGCATAAGCCTGTGGGTTTAAAAAACACACACAGGAGGGTTATTAGTGTTAAGAAAGAATGAGGAAACCTGTCGCTTTATTCACCGAATATATACCCCAAGTTGACCAGGTAGAAAAATCTGGGAAGCACAGTGGGAAACCCCAACTCAAGACTTCAGTAATAAAAGACCAAATACATGCCCCCAATTTACTAGGGAGAAATCCAGGAAGACCAGCCTAAATCTCAAAAACAAAAGACTGGGAAGACAAAAGATAGGAACAAATTGACCATTGCCCACGTGTGTCCTTACCAGGCAGGATTGCTCCTTTGTTAGGAACAAAAGGCTTCCTCATTCATCAGCAGGGCTCAGCAGGGGTCAAACCCTGCAAGGACACAGAAGGGTCTGATAAGAGGAGTGAAACACTGCAGGGGACCTAGGAGATTCTGACAAGTCCCCCTATTTTATTTTTTTTTTATTAAGCAAGTCCCCCTATATTATTTTTAAGCAGTGCCTGTCTTAGGACACTTTGATATATCAAGCCCCTTTACCGTCTCTGGAAAATTCTGCCAGTCTCAGAATTTCCTGTCTTAGGCAAGGCCTGGTCCCAAAGAGTTGCCCGTCCTCAGCTAACTGCTTCATGTTAAGGCTGAGCCCTATTTGGGCAGAAGGTTTGTCTTCTACCAACACCTGCTTAGTTGCTGACCAGGACTGGGAGTGCTGTTTGCACATGTGATAAGAAGCACAAGGGTCCTAGGTCCAAAACTCAGAGAGCCATAACAGCAAGGGCCATTGTCAAGCCGTTCCTGTAATAAAATTTTGAATTCCTAATCGTCAGCAACTACTCCAGAATGTTCACTCACTGTGCTTACCTAACAATAGATTGGGGGAGGATAACTCCAGACATTGTAGACCCAGTGGCTGAGGCAGCAATGGCTGCTACAATAGCAGTGAAAATGCCAAACAGTCATTCCCAGGACAATTCAGGATTAGTCATCCTTCTCTGGAACAACTGGCAGGCAATGGAACCATGTCTGAGATCCGCACAACCAGGGCAGAGTTCCCCGGTCTCCAGCAGCTTCACACAGATGGCATTCCTGTGAAGTTACAGACTGCAAAATGGCAACACCAGTCTTGGTGGCAACAGCTGCCAGGGGTATGAAGAGGAGCAGGGGTCACGGCTGGAATCCAGTCTTTTCTGGCAAGCAGTGGTGCACAGAAGGTCAGAGCACAGGCCGCAGTGTGAGGGGACACATTCAGCGGTAACAATGACTGCACCAAAGTGAAAATCTCTGTAATGACAAAAGATGAAGGGGAATCCTCCATGTCCCTCCAAGGGCGCAGGAATGACTCCAGGATCCCGAACCACGACAGCTGAATCTTCATGCACCCAGGATCAGCATGTCTCACCAGCCACTCTGGCAGCTGGCACACTCCTGTAGCATCCTGTAGGAAAAGCACAAACATTCCCTCTTCCCCATATAAAATACTTGAACAGGATCATGCCAATATGTAGATCTTTCCATTTCACCTAGGCAGAAGTATGCCTAGTTGTAGGGTGCCATAAACACTCAGAGTGTTCCTTGGCATCCAAATTTTAAAATTGAAATAAAAAGAGCATTATTTAAATAATTGTATAGCATACAGGGATATAACTGCTCCATTTTATTTATTAAGATATTGTTAAGATAGTATTTATTTTGGTAAGTCCTTGAGGATTGACACTATTATGTGATACAGGAAGAAATTGAGGACACTGAGCACTTGTATTTATAAATTGACTTGTGACTAATTAATTGTTTCTATGTAAGGCCTATATTCTGCCTGGTATCATTTTCCTCCCTTGCTAAGGGGGGCAGGCAATCCAGTTTGAGTTCTTAAATGGCCTATAAAGGAACAGTACTTAGTGCTCTTAACTACTAAGCCATCTCTCTATCCCCTCACAAGATTTAGTTACCTAAACATAAACATTAATTAGAAATGCCAATCCTGTAAATATTGTCCAGATTCAGTCTTCATAGAAATCCCTGAGCTGGCAGGGTGAGGCTGGAAGTTGATAGTAAGCAAATGGAGTCTTTTTCTTTTTGTGAGGGTGTACTGTCAACTCCATTACCATTTCCAAAGAGCTATGTATGAGTCTATGGTTTTGTTTAGTTGTCTGAGTCATAGCACTGAATGGAAAACGAGTTGTCAGACATTTATACTGAAATCATCACTCACTGATTTCATGTAGAAAACTTGCCTCTGATGAAGCATTAAGTAATTGTAAAATTTGAGGATTACTAGTATCTAAAAAAGGAAAATTATATAATCAATTGTAAACCACAAGCCACACATTGGCTATCAGTATATGAAACAAAAGCTTGATTTTTCAAAATTTAAAAAACAGCAGCTACAGCACGTAATTCAATAATCTGTGCTGAAGCAAGGGGAAACTGAAGAGAATAAACGTGATCCAATTATATATGTTGCTTTTTCATTAGATGAAACAGCTATAAATACAGTAAGCACATTTTCTATGGGTTGCATGAACAAATTTACAGGAAATACAAAAGCATGCAAAGAGTAAAATTATCAATATTGCCTGAAAAATTTGTATAAGTGATAGGCAAAATATCAGTATTTTGTAGTAACCAATGCAATTGCTGTTTGGAATAAGGTATGTTTCACCAAGTTTCTTTTTAAAATAATTCCATTACTCTAGCTCACAAATCTGTATTAACACAACAGAAGCTTTATCTCCAATGAGGATATCAAACAAAGGCTTAAGTCCTCTGGTAAGGTGAGGTACTTAGCCAATTAACATATCCTTAGAAGGTTAAAATTAGTTTCAAATATTAAAAAGAAATACTGAATCTTTTCTGAAGCAACAGCTACTCCCCAAATATTAAAGCTCATTGTGAGAGTAAAGGTTTGTAGTAAAAATTTCCTTATACACTGAAAGATTCAAAGTTCTAACTTCTTACATTGAAGCAGCGACAAAATTACATACTATAAGGCTATTAACCATTCTTTTGTAAAAATTTTTAATGATAGCACTTCATGGGTTCTCTAAAATTATAAGCAAGCTCACTAAATGAAAACTCCTTACAATCGCCAGGACGTAAACAAATTGTATAAAAACAATCTTCTAAATTTATCTTGAAATGGCAGTTGGAGTAAGCAAACAGGCTGTAATGCTCTCACAAGTTCTAAAACCTCATCAATCCTTTGTAAATCTTGTAACAATCTCTACCTGTTTGGTTTTTTTTCTTAATTACAAATAAGTTTGAGTTAGTCAGTGTAACACTTGCAATCCTTAACCACAATCTTTAAATTCTCCTTGTAACACCAGAGCACAACCACAACTTTGGAAAGCAAAACTCAACCTCCAACAATCTAGTCTCCAAAATCCAGTCTCTCCAAAACACCGAGTCTGTCCTTCATGGTACAAAGTTTGACTGCCAATTCCTACATATGAATGCACTATGGTGTGGTCTCCAGTACCTCAACAAAGAGACATTGCGGTAAAATCTTTTAGAAGCCTCGCTTCTAGGATAAGAATTCCATGAAAATATTATCCCAATTTAGACTTGTTTCCCTGGGTTGGCTCATGCCACATGTTGTCTAGATTGACTACATCCAAATTATCAGTTTTAAGCCAACTTTCTGTTAACAATGTTACAATTTTTTAACTGTACCCAATAACTTAAAAGCCAATAGTCCATAACCAAGGCATGTAGAGCATTTATACATTTCAAACCAATCAGAAACAAAAAATGAAGTGGCTGCACATATCTTTAATATTTAGACCAAACACCATTTTTACTTTTTATAGCTGTGATTTTAAGAGAAGCACCTTGTCACCTGCTAAGTCTAATAATAAGCCAGGGATTTTTCTAAGAGAAACAGCCATTAGCTCCCTTACCATAGAAGATGAGGAGCTGCTGGTGCCTTTAAGATCAGTTTGTGCAGATGCTTGGCCCCCAGGCAGCTTCTCCAGCTGACCTAGGCTCCTAGCTACAGGAGCAAGGCTCAAAAGGCCAATTGAAACTGCTTTTTATTCATTTGTTTCTTTTTTGAAATGAGTTAAAACCAAATCAAGATGTAAATAACCAGCAGATAAAGTTTTTTACCATTTTTTCTTTTGAACATGAAACATAAAACATTTAAGCAACAAGAAACAAAAACCACAGACATAAACTGACAGACATGGACAGCTTGGTGCACCAAGGACAGACAATAGACATAGAGAGTAAAAAACTAGATGGTGTCCCACCAAAGGGACCCAGATTCCCTACCTATGGAACCCAAAACCAAAAATAAGCATTTCTCCAATAGGAGCCAGGAGAGAGGTAGGACGTCTCCCACCTTCCTTCCGTTCCTAGGAGAGCTCTGAAAATTTTTTCTCTCTCTCCAAAGCATCCACGGAGAGTCAGGGAGGACTATTTTTCTCAAAACCATTTCTCTCATGTCTAGGGTGTAAACTTTCTCTAGTCAGGGTCCAAAGACTAAAACATAACTGTAAAAGAACACATAAGCAAAAATACTTTACCATTACCTTGTCCTTTTTTTTTAATATTCAAAGAGTTTATCAATGTGATAACAGTATGACAAAAATATTCAGGGGACATGTCCTGATGTCCAAATATTTTTTGGGTAAAATGAAGGATGCTGATGTGCAACCTTCATCATAGGCAATAGGCTATATTCTTATTATATAGGGATTATAGTTAGCATATAAGGCTAACTGGCAAAGTATAAAAACAATTTCTAGGAAAAGGGTTTAAAACAGAATTTTTTTTATTTTTTTATTTTTTTTATTAACTTGAGTATTTCTTATATACATTTCGAGTGTTATTCCCTTTCCCGGTTACCGGGCAAACATCCCCCTCCCCCCTCCCCTTCCTTATGGGTGTTCCCCTCCCAACCCTCCCCCCATTGCCGCCCTCCCCTCATAGACTAGTTCACTGGGGGTTCAATCTTAGCAGGACCCAGGGCTTCCCCTTCCACTGGTGCTCTTACTAGGATATTCATTGCTACCTATGGGGTCAGAGTCCAGGGTCAGTCCATGTATAGTCTTTAGGTAGTGGCTTAGTCCCTGGAAGCTCTGGTTGCTTGGCATTGTTGTACTTTTGGGGTCTCGAGCCCCTTCAAGCACTTCCAGTTCTTTCTCTGATTCCTTCAATAGGGGACCTATTCTCAGTTCAGTGGTTTGCTGCTGGCATTCGCCTCTGTATTTGCTGTATTCTGGCTGTGTCTCTCAGGAGCGATCTACATCCGGCTCCTGTGGGTCTGCACTTCTTTGCTTCATCCATCTTGTCCAATTGGGTGGCTGTATATCTATGGGCCACCTGTGGGGCAGGCTCTGAATGGGTGTTCCTTCAGTCTCTGTTTAATCTTTGCCTCTCCCTTCCCTGCCAAGGGTATTCTTTTTCCTCATTTAAAGAAGGAGTGAAGCATTCACATTTTGATCATCCGTCTTGAGTTTCGTTTGTTCTAGGGATCTAGGGTAATTCAAGCATTTGGGCTAATAGCCACTTATCAATGAGTGCATACCATGTATGTCTTTCTGTGATTGGGTTAGCTCACTCAGGATGATATTTTCCAGTTCCAACCATTTGCCTATGAATTTCATAAACTCGTTGTTTTTGATAGCTGAGTAATATTCCATTGTGTAGATGTACCACATTTTCTGTATCCATTCCTCTGTTGAAGGGCATCTGGGTTCTTTCCATTTTCTGGCTATTATAAATAAGGCTGCGATGAACATAGTGGAGCACCTGTCTCTTTTATATGTTGAGGCATCTTTTGGGTATATGCCCAAGAGTGGTATAGCTGGATCCTCAGGCAGTTCAATGTCCAATTTTCTGAGGAACCTCCAGACTGATTTCCAGAATGGTTTTACCAGTCTGCAATCCCACCAACAATGGAGGAGTGTTCCTCTTTCTCCACATCCTCGCCAGCATCTGCTGTCACCTGAGTTTTTGATCTTAGCCATTCTCACTGGTGTGAGGTGAAATCTCAGGGTTGATCCCAAAAGTTCCACCAGAGAACTACTAAAGCTGATAAACAACTTCAGCAAAGTGGCTGGGTATAAAATTAACTCAAATAAATCAGTTGCCTTCCTCTATACAAAAGAGAAACAAGCCGAGAAAGAAATTAGGGAAACGACACCCTTCATAATAGACCCAAATAATATAAAGTACCTCGGTGTGACATTAACCAAGCAAGTAAAAGATCTGTACAATAAGAACTTCAAGACACTGAGGAAAGAAATTGAAGAAGACCTCAGAAGATGGAAAGATCTCCCATGCTCATGGATTGGCAGGATTAATTTAGTAAAAATGGCCATTTTACCAAAAGCAATCTACAGATTCAATGCAATCCCCATCAAAATACCAATCCAATTCTTCAAAGAGTTAGACAGAACAATTTGCAAATTCATCTGGAATAACAAAAAACCCAGGATAGCTAAAGCTATCCTCAACAATAAAAGGACTTCAGGGGGAATCACTATCCCTGAACTCAAGCAGTATTACAGAGCAATAGTGATAAAAACTGCATGGTATTGGTACAGAGACAGACAGATAGACCAATGGAATAGAATTGAAGACCCAGAAATGAACCCACACACCTATGGTCACTTGATTTTTGACAAAGGAGCCAAAACCATCCAATGGAAAAAAAGATAGCATTTTCAGCAAATGGTGCTGGTTCAACTGGAGGGCAACATGTAGAAGAATGCAGATCGATCCATGCTTATCACCCTGTACAAAGCTTAAGTCCAAGTGGATCAAGGACCTCCACATCAAACCAGACACACTCAAACTAATAGAAGAAAAACTAGGGAAGCATCTGGAACACATGGGCACTGGAAAAAATTTCCTGAACAAAACACCAATGGCTTATGCTCTAAGATCAAGAATCGACAAATGGGATCTCATAAAACTGCAAAGCTTCTGTAAGGCAAAGGACACTGTGGTTAGGACAAAACGGCAACCAACAGATTGGGAAAAGATCTTTACCAATCCTACAACAGATAGAGGCCTTATATCCAAAATATACAAAGAACTCAAGAAGTTATACCGCAGGGAAACAAATAACCCTATTAAACAATGGGGTTCAGAGCTAAACAAAGAATTCACAGCTGAGGAATGCCGAATGGCTGAGAAATACTTAAAGAAATGTTCAACATCTTTAGTCATAAGGGAAATGCAAATCAAAACAACCTTGTCCCTTTTTTATTACAAGTTTTACTCATGCTAGTCCAAATCGCCTAGGCCTTTTCTAGCCCATCTTACCCCAATACATCCCTGCTTCTTCACCGGCTGATTTTCCTGGATGTCCTGTCAGGAGACCTTCTCTTTCCCCATCTCGGTGGAACCTCAATTTGTCAATGCCTGCACCAACATGGCATCGGGAATTGGGCGTAAGCCTGCAGGATTAAAAAAAACACACACAAGAGTTATTCCTGTTAAGAAAGAATGAGGAATCCTGTAGCTTTATTCACTGAATACATACCCCAAGTTGACCAGGTGGAAAAATCTGGGAAGCACAGTGGGAAACCCTGGCTCAAGACTTCAGTAACAAAAGACCGAATATGTTCCCCCAATGTACTGGGGAGAAATCCAAGAAGAGCAGCCTAAATCTCAATAACAAAATACTGAGAAGACAAAAGATAGGAATGAATTGACCATTGTCCAAGTGTGTCTTTACCAGGTCAGATTGTTCCATTGTTAGGGACAGAAGGCTTCCACAAGTATCAGTGGAGCTCAGCAGGGGTCAAACCCTGCTAAGGACCCAGAAGGGTCTGACAAGGGTGGGGTGAGACACTGCAGGGGACCCAGGATGCTCTGACAAGCAAGCACTTTTCACAGAGGCCTACTCTGGTAAGTCATGAAAACATTTTAATTCCTTCTGTAACATCTGGATATGTTACTTTCTCATCCTGGTTCTGTACAATTCTGATCTGGGGCCTTGTGGATGGGAGAGAACATAGATGGGACTTAAAATATCCAATATTCTCTTGTACAGAGAAACAAATGAGATATTCCTGGTCCCATCTGCTTATTTCTAGTTACTTGGGAGTTTGAAAAGGATCTCTAGTTCTTTTTTTTTCCCTCCGCAAATTTGGGACCCTGATGAGGCTGGGGAATGGGCAATCAGAGAGGATAAATAACTGGTCAGTCATTAATAGGATTTCAATATCTAATCTGTACAACAGAATTGATGAGTCATAGGACTTGCCATTATACTAAGGATCAAGCAAAGAGTTTGAATAGGTCCAGAATCATATGGCAAGACTACCAGGGGCCAAGTCACAAATAGAAAATCCCTGTGCTATCTGAACTAGGGAAACCCAACACTTGGAAAGTCTCTGCTGAGTTCCTGTATCTGGGAAGTACAGGAAGGCAATTGAAAAAAAAGCCTCTTACCCACTAAGAAGTCTTATTTGGTCAAACTGGTGAATGTCTGAATGAACCCAATTGTTGTTCTCTTTGTTCCTGTTGTTACTTTTTGCTTTGTGTCTTATATTCTAGTTGCTCATCTTTGTGTTTTTAAACATAAGCAACTGAAACAGATGAATAATGTATGTAATAAAACTAGCAAACTAGACCATCCTCTAGCCTGTGTTCTATGTATTAGTTTTATGTTTATCTACCTCCATTTCTTCTACATAGATTTTCTTATATATGTGTCTGTGTTATAGGTGGACATGGGAGCTAGGACAACCTTTGTAACCATGCCCAGACTTCTAGGATAGGGCAGTGTGGATAACCCCTTCCCCAGCCTGCTACCCTGGGCAGCTTTTTGTACTGCCCTCAGCAAAGGCCAAACTCATTCTTCCACTTGTCATGACTGTTTCAATAGCAAAAGCTCATTTTTTTTTCTGGTCACTGGATGAAATTCATCAGGTGTTCAAACGTCTTTTAGATGTGAATAGTGCTGACATTGTTTTCTATCTTCTGTTCTATTGCAAAGCTGGCTCTGGAGCTGGAAACTATCTTGCCTGTGTTAGGAAAGCTACCTGATTCTGTGGCAGAAAAGAAGAGAAACGTAGAACAGCTAAAAAAAAAAAAAAGAAAAAGAAAAATAGAATTTTTGTCTCATTTAACTCCCTAAAATTTTTGCTAAGTTACCTCAGGTTACTTAAGACTATTTTATTAAATTTCTGTATCTCAGGTTTTATAAGTTTTATGGATATGTTTAAAACTATGTAGAATCTGTTTAAAAAGTTAACTTGAAATTTATGACATAGAGTTAATAATTAGAAAGCTACATAGGTAATCTTAAAACAAAAACCTAATCTATCAATGTCTATAATTCTGGGAAAGTCTTCAAAATATACTTACCTTGCTGTTTTATCACCTGAAGTTATACTTCAGGGTATTGTTCTTGCTAATTATTAAATTAAACCACTAACCAGAAGCATACACAGGCCAGTATGAGGCCCCTGGCACATTTATAGTAGATGTCTGCCTTATCATGTCTCAATAGAAGATGTGCTTAATCCTTGAGAGAATGGAAGCCACAGGGGAGGGGGACATGTAGTGAAGGGGAAAACAAGCTCTTGGAAACAGTGGAGAGGAGGAATGGAATGAGGAACTGTGTGAAGGGTACCGAAGGGGGCAACTACTGGAATAATAATAATAAGAAGAAGAAGAAGAAGAAGAAGAAGAAGAAGAAGAAGAAGAAGAAGATATATAAAATAATAATAAAATAATATATGTCTTACTCCCTCATTAGCCTTGTAAAGTTTTAAATATTTTGACAAACTGAATCATCCAAGAAACTGTAATATTGTGAAATAGCACAATATGAAAGGACTAAGAAAATTAAGTTTTCAATTTCCTTATGGACAGTGTTTATGATTCAAAGTTTTATTATGATACTAACAGATCTTCAATTCAAGAATTGTAGTATTTTTTTAAGGCTAATCTTATTAAGAGCAAAATTGGAAGATCATAATCTTATTAAAGTTAATATCTTGTAAACAGGTAAAGATAATTAAGACACAGATTAATAGTCACCTTAAAATGATCAAATTATTTACAAATATAATGTAAGCATAATTTAGCTTCCTGTATATGTTTTCAGGGTTAAACTAAAACAAATAACTAAAAACAAATAAAGCTTATTTAAAACTAAGTATACTTAATAGATGGCATTTGAAATCTTCGAAGATCTACTGAATATGGCATTTAGATATTTAATGGAAAAGCTTTCTATGATAAAAATACCAACTATATTGGCAACCCTACAGGGTTTCCAAAGAAGACAAATGTGGCACCAATGACTCCACCTTGATTATTCAAATGCTAACCACTAGACAAAACTGCACCATGCTTTGCCTGCTACCAGCGATCTGTTCAAACTGTGGATGATGTAGGGCTGACTTCCCTCCTCTGTCTAAGTCAAATTGTGATCAGTTGCTCCAAGTTTCTTTTCCACAGGGTAATCTTTCAGAACTTTTTCTGATGCCAAAGGCCAATGCTGTTCTTGTGCAGCAATTGAAGATTTAATGATGTCCTATGTGATAGACCCAAACAAATGCAACCAAATGAAGCCATAAATGGGATCCTAGAGCAACCATCTATGTAGATACTTGCTAAGTGTCTAACATTTTAATTGATACTTTGACCGTTTAGGATATTCTTCCTGCTACAATTTATCTTTCTCAGATCTCTGATGATATTTATCAATTGAGCTTTATCAATTTAGCAGCACTTGCCTGGGCAATGAATTTCATATAGAAAACCCAGGCCTGATTTTTCTAGGGATAGAAATGTTACCTGACAAAAAAGGAAAACTCACAGGTAGGTTTGGCTTCCTAATAGAATTCATATTAAAAGATAAATAGATATAACTTTTAGTATTTAAAAGAATTTGCTTTGCAATGACCACTCTCAGTAACTACTTATGTATACTTAATGGTTAATAAATGTTTTAAATTGCTTTAAATGTATATAAATTATAAAGATCTAAAAATAGTTTAAAACATAAACATTTGAGCATATAAAGTGTAAATAAATTATGAGGATCTAAAAAGGTTTAAGATATATAAACACAAGTTACTCTGTGTTGTTATTATATAAGGACTTCAAAAGTTCATAATTCTAACATTATCAATTGAATTCTGATAAACTTGTGAAACACTGACTATTATTATTAGTTACAAGCCCAATATTTTACATTTTCTCTCTGGTCGTCTTCTAAGTATAAACATAAAGTTGCTTTCATCATTTTGAAAATATCTGTGTCTAATCTATATATCTGGAGAAAAAACTGTACATATATTTTAAGCCAAATCCATAGTTTTTGCTGTGATTTAAACATATGAGCATACTCTAGATGTTCTACAGACATATGTTGGCTACTTTTTCTATAATATAGATTACAATGCAGATTACAAACCATTTTAATAAAAGTTGCAGTGTTCAGAAAGTCATGTCTTTCTCACAGATCCTCAGAAGCCATTATGTCCAGTACCTGCAGATTAAATGGGACTAAAGATAAGTACTATTGTCAATGACCATCCTACGTTTCCCTGCCTGTTGTCTATTCCTGAGGGGAATATAAAATCTTCTTTAAGTTTTTACTTTATATGTATGTATATACATACATATAAACAAACTACCTTAAAGTTGATGAATACAACTCCAGGTTGAGATAGTACTACAAAATCAGAAAGGCTAGAATTTACCTCAATTAATTGTTTGCTTTAAATAATTTTGGCATAATGAATTGGTTTGGTAGACCTTCTCCTCCAATCTTCAGTATTTAAACTGCCCAATGAGAGCTGTGTATTTTTCTGATTGCAGCAGAGTATCCAAGGCCAATATGAGAAAACAATAATGCAAAACTAAAAAGTGTATAGACACTCAATGATAGACTTTATACAATTGTTCTGAAATGCAGTTATAGAGAAAATTTTTTAAAATATTCATTCAGGCCATAGATGAGCAAATATTCCATGTGGCAATTTTTTAAAATGATGATGTAAATGAACTTTTTTTCTTGTCTTTTCTTAAAGGGTGCATTAACAGGGGAATTTGTACCTAATGGCAAATGCTTACATTAAAACTGAAGGTAGGATCAGTAAGTATTTAATAGTTGTATAGTATGATGAGTTGAGCCCAGTACCTGTGACTCAAATGGTGGGAAAAGTGAAGCAACCCTGCAAGTTGTTCTTTGCCTTTGACATGTATTCCCTCCTTCTACCCAAACAACAATTATCCCTCCAATAAATAATCCTCAAAGTGTATCATAAACTAACTTCTCTCTTGAAGGAGTAATAAGAGAGCAAACATTACCCTATGTTAACAAGAATAAGAAATGCAGTAATCAAAATGGAAATAACTTAGTGAATCAGAAACACACATACTTAACAAAATAGGGTTGATGTTTGAAATGCATGAATAAAATAACTTTTATTTATTAACTAATCCAAAATAACTGGGATAAAAAAAGTGACTCAACTTACTATGGAACAATAGAGTTTTAGGAGTAGTATCATCAAGTTTTCATTAATAAAAGAATTATAAGACAGAAATAAAATCTGAAAGCCAGCATAATCAACAACCTAGATGGAATATACAAATTATTATAAACACAGAGTCTATCAAAAGTTAATCATGAAGTAATAAAAATTCTGATTAGAAATGTAACCAGTAAATTATAATGAGTCAGTCTATAAAGAAAATTATGGATAAGATGGCTTCAGTAAAACATTCTACAAAATATTTTAAAAAGAAGTAATATCAATCATTTTTGAACTATTCCAAAATACTAAAAAGCAGTATAATTTCTAGGTATTTTGACAGACCCATAGTTGCCCTGATGTATAGTGTTCACTAGAATAAAATGAAAAAAGCAAAGAACAGCAAACACTTATGAATTGGCATTCAACATTTTCTTCTACAAATTACTAGCTATTAAATGGACTGCACAGCATGATCAAGTAATATCCATAGGAATAAATGGTAGTGCATCATTCATAAATAGACTATCATAACATACTACATTGCAAGAATAGAGGGGATAAAAGGCCAAAATGTTGTCTATTGATACAATAACAGAAGTTTGATAAACATTAATATTCATGATACAAGTAGACAACAAAATAGGACTAAAAGAGAAATACCTCATCATATTAAGCACTATCATAACCCCTCATAGTCATCATATACAATATTGAAAAGTCAGAATCCTTTCCCACTGAGATCAGGAATATGACAAAATGCTTACATTTGTCACAACAGTATAATAATTTTGTATAACTATTAAAACTTCTAACCAGAATGATTTCTCAAAAAAAATTAAAAGCTATTTAACTTGAAAAACGTATCTTGTGTGCTAGAAACCTAACTATGACCATAATTCCTAACTAGTTGGAAACTCAAGCCAGTCTTTTTTCTCTGAGTTCTCATGCTGTTCGTGGAACACTTTAAAATTCATCTGGCTCCTAGTAGAAAGCCAAAAATATAATCACATCTTGAGTGTGTGTGTGTGTGTGTGTGTGTGTGTGTGTGTGTGTGTTTTAATGATTCTTGACATTTTTTTAAAGATTTATTTATTTATTCTATATAAGTACACTGTAGCAGTCTTCAGATACACCAGAAGAAGGCATCGGATCTCTTTATAGATGGTTGTTAGCCACCATGTGGTTGCTGGGAATTGAACTCAGGACCTCTGGAAGAGCAGTCGGTGCTCTTAACCACTGAGCCATCTCTCCAGCCCCTTGACATTTTTTTAAAACCTCATTTATTCATTTAATGTGTATGAGTACACTGTAGCTGTCATCAGATAGACCATTATAGGTGGTTGTGAGCCACCATGTGGTTGCTGGGTTTTGAACTCAAGACCTCTGGGAGAGCAGTCAGTGCTCTTTTTTTTTTTTTTTTTTGCAGTCAGTGCTCTTAACCACTGAGCCGTCTCTGCAGCCTCCAATTCTTGACATTGAAGCCACAACTGGAAGGGTAAACCAATACCCAGTCAGCCAAATGACCACAACAATCCCTCACTTTAAATACATTTTAAGTTTTACAGTGTATGCTAGTATCATTGTGCATAGCAGTTCTCAAGAGTTCATGTATTTTCAATAACAGAAAAACAGTTGTTAGTGTGCTTTTAATATGAGTCTATTTTATAAAAGAGGTCACGAAATTTCAATATACATTTCCCTTTCCTATTACCCTTTCTTTCTTCTTTTAGTAAATGAGGAAAGCAAATACAGTGTTTAATATTGTTAACTTGATGCTACTTAGAATCACCATGGAAACAGTTCTCTGGGCATATTTATGAGGAAGTTCATTAATTGAGGTAGAAGATTTATTCCAAATGTGAGTAAGAACATCCCCTAGCCAGAGAGAGAGAGAGAGAGAGAGAGAGAGAGAGAGAGAGAGAGAGAGAGAGAGAGAGAGAGAGTTGAAGAGATGGCTCAACAATTAGGAGTGCTTACTGCTCTTGCAGAGGACCCAAATGTTCCTGCTGCAACTGCCCATGACTCTAGTTACAGGAAACTGAATTTTGCCTCTTCAGGCACACATACATGCCATATATTCGCACAGATATACACATAAACATGAATAAAACATGAATATATATTTAGAATGAGAACAAGAGCTGAATACCAACAACATTGATCACTCCCTGCTTCTTGATTACCTCAAGTACCCATTAACACTTTTCCGCCACAATTGTCTGCACCCCCAAACCATAAAGGCAATGTGTCTATCTTTATGTAAGTTGCTTTTTTCAGATATTTTGTCATAGCAATCAGAAAAGTAATGAATACACAACATTATAGAAAAATACATTCACAGTCCTTATTTATTAGATCAAAACCTAGAAGCTAAACCTCCTAGTTCCAATACAGTGCTGTTTGTACTTTGCTACTTTTCCTTAACATTTCTCTTCAGACTCATTAGAGAACTTATGTACATATGCTCTGTGATGTGGCCTTCCTTTCACATTCAAAAGATATGATCATCATAGCACAAACTTGCTTATTCTCACATGCACCAAATCTACCAATTCGACTCTGTCATTGAACTATGAAAATCTCTGTTATGAAAGAACATTAATCCGTAAGTCACATATCCATATTGGCTGCTTTTACTCATTGCTGTTATAGAATCCCAGACAGCCACAAGAAGAGAGAAAGAATTTATTTTGCTTTAAATGCTTGATACAGTTCCATAGTAGTTGGAATTTAGGGCACCTCCTCACATTATGCAAGCAGACAGGAAGCAGAGAGATGAAAGTGGTGCCAGTCTGTAACTCTTAGAAATCTGCACTGAGTGCTACACTAGCATCGAGCCTCATATCCCAGTGTTCTCACACCATCCTCAAACAGCACTGCCATCTGGGACCCAAGCATTCATATACATGGTTCTCTCCTTAGCGATGTCACTTCACATTTGTCCTGACCCAGATAAAGGACCTGTGGCATCTCACAGTCTAATAATCTCTTACTGACATCAGCCTCCTAATACTATAACTGAGTTTTATAGTCAAAAATTATAAAATTTTCTAAGCAACTTATATTTTTACTTCATAGTGAAAGCCTTCCCATGAACAGTTACTATTATTCATGTATCACATTATGTATAAATCTTCAAACAATCAGATCCTAAAGCAATTAGGCTATAGCCTTATAAGAATCTATACATTTACATATTAAAAAATAATACTAGGCATCAGTTCAAAAAGTCTAATTATTGATCCAATGTATTCCTACATTAAAATAACAACTTATGCATAGAATAGAACCATATAGTGTAACAATAATTGCATGAATTAGGAGCTAGAAGAGCAACAGAATTAACCAACTTACAAATAAAAAGTAGATCTTACCATCACAGAATATTTCACCAGGTGAAGTGTCAGCATTGCTTTGAAAAATTTAAAGTTTATTAGATGAAAAGACAGGCTATCTCATCATTTTTACTAAGGTAAGTGATTATCTGTGATTGGAATGAAATTTCTTTCCAAATGAAACCTTTTGTTGGTTGAAGAAAGAATAATGACTCCTGGGCAGGAGGACTCTCTTGGTATAGACCCACATAACTGATTTGGCAGCATCTGTTTTTTCATTATTTTGCTATATGTCATCCTCATAAACCTAATAAACATCTGGATCTCTGTTTGATATTGCCAGGAAAGTGGTATCTTAAACAGCACTATTTTTTCTTTTAAATGCCTGAGAATTTGAAGCAGTTTCTAAAGTTGACTTTTAATCAAACCACCTACAATTATGTTATTTGAATTGTGATAAGTAGATCTCCAAGTTCTACTTCTCTGTCACTGTGGCCTTTTGAAAATATGAATTCATTTAATTACAATACACAGATAACTTGAAACTAGAAAGACAGTTACAATGACCTTTTTTTTTTTCAAATGCCATCACAGAACAGAAACTGTACTTAACCTAGAACTGAATTGTCACACAAGTTTCTACTCAAAGTCATTAGACATGTAATGATAGTATTGTGTGTTAGTACATGTTCAAAAGTTACAATTAAATTCAAAGTACAACAAAATTTAAACTAAGCTGTCAATTTCTCAAAAGTTGAACTGTATTTTTTATGCATATTCTTTCTTTAAACATTATCCATGAATTAACCTTTAACATGTGATTTCTGTTCCAACTTATCACAAGCAGTTCTTGAAATGTTTAATACTCTCTACCAGCTAAATGACTAAGTAGAAGAGATTCAGATTCCAGGTTTTGTTATATACATTTCTTGCCAGTGAAGACTTTATTAAAATCCTCAGTGCTCCTTTATAAAAACAAACTCCAAAACATAGCTATCCGTTTAGTGGTTGCAAACCTCAGTTTTGTCACTTAATATTTGCTTAAGCTTAAGTTAGTAACCAAGAGTCCCAGTACTTGATTCTTTATGTGCAACCCTATAAGGATTATTGGACCTGTCTCATGGAATTCTTTATGAAGAAGATTTAACAAATCATTATTTATGAAATTCTTTGAAGAATACCTCAGCACTATATAATCAGTTGTCATTGCTTTGCAAAGTGTTAGATTTAGATTCCCAGAGGTTTTTCTGGAAGTCTTTGGAAGAGCATTAGCATTTTAATTTAAAATTATTGTTTTTGTTTTCCATGAATCACAGAAGATTATTCTACAGATGATATTTTTCTTTTAATTTTTAATTTTATATTCACTTTACATCCCAGTCACAGCCCTCCTCTATCACCAGTCCCACCCTTTAAAATCCCTCCACACTGCTCCCTCCCTTTCTCCCATATGTTCTCTTCCACTGAAGCCCAACCAGGCAATCCAGCTATGGGAAAGGGGTACAATGGAAGGGAACTGAGAATGAGACACCCCTGCTCCACTTGATAAGGATCCCATATGAAATCCAAGCTGAGTATTTGTTACAAATGTTGAGGAGGTCTAGGTTCGATTTCTGCATGTTCTGTGATGGTGGTGAGGCTCTCAGAGCTTATGCTCCCAGGTAACTTGACTCTCTGAGTCCTCTTGTGGTGTCTTTGACCACTGATACTTGCTTACTTCTATCTCTCACTCTTCTACAAGACTCCCTGGGTTCTGTCTGATATAGGACTATGGATATCTGCATCAGATTCCATCCACTGCTGGATGAAGCCTCTCAGGAGACAGTTATGCTAGGTTCCTGTCTCCTCTCCTACCCAGTTTCTTCAGGCATACAGATGATATTTTAAACTTCTCATTGCTCTTGGGAGCACGATAGAAGGGCTACATGTATTTGAAAGTTCCCAAATATGTTGGCTCATTACATATTCTCTAGAATCATGGTGTAGTTTGCTCAAGCCATGGTGATACTGTTAAGCCTCTTCAAAGTAATTTTTGATCATCTTTCTGCTTTTTCAGATGAAGGTATAAACATGACTTCCACATAAAATATCAACTCCTCACTTATTAACCTGTACAAATCCTGTGTTTTAAGACATCATCTTCAGTGGTATTGTCTTGACTAAATCTATCATCAAATGCTATCATGTCTTTGTGAAAAAAAAACTCTTTATAAACTTTATCTCAGTTATAATTTTTTCTTTGTTTTTGTCATTATATGAGTACTGTTTGTTTCTGACACATGATTTTCTATATACCAAAATAGTTGTGAAGTTTTCACATAGCCATGAGGGGTTTTCAGTAGTAATTGTTATAGAGAAATCAAAAATTTATTGGGAGAATGAAATACAAAACAGAAAACATTTTTGTGGAAACTTATCTTCACTTACATCAAATAAGTATAATGAAAGTAAAAATACTGATGTCACAAATACTTCTTATAGAAAAGGAATAATTAGACACTTTCTACTGCTAATTTATCTTTGCGCATGCTTTTATTTTTAATTTACAAGATAGGTAGCATAGATGATGAGAAAGAGGAAGAAAGCTTTGAAAGAACTAAATGAAGTACAATTTAAAATACAAATGACTTCAGGTTTTGTTCTATACCATTGATCTCTTACAGAAAGTGTTGACAGTTTTCATAATTATAAGAAACTTCCTCCAGGGTTAAAGACAACTTTTTTAACACTATAACACACACACACACACACACACACACACACACACACACACACACACATATATATATATACATACATATATATATATATATATATATATAGTTGAGTGAAAATACATGGAGATAGAAGAGGAGATGCTATATTTTTATCCTAAAAGTGGTCTGAATTTTAAAAAAAATCCCTGAATATTTATAAGATTCAATGATCTTTTAGTCCTCTTTTTATTTCATAAGTCATAATATGAAACTGCTGTGGACCACTCTTCTGCATGAATGACATGACTATTTCTCTCTTAAATTTTTGGCAGCTATAATTATATATTTATGGCCCTTGCAGGGAGTGTTTTCATGAAGCCTCACTTCATCAGATAATTTATAGGAAGGTAACGTTTCCTGAGTGTATATCGGCAGTTAAGTTTTCTGAGAGAGGAAGATTTCTTCCAGTGGTATAGTTGCTAGTATGTTGTCAATGCTCCTATAAATAACCTTTAGTTGTATACCTACAAGTAGCTACAATTAAAGTCACAGGTTTACCTGGCTATACTTGACTGGAATCATTATTATTGTTTGTTATTAGTACCCTGACTGAGAGTAGCAAAATTTGTGTGTCTCAATAGGAAAAGTTAATAATAAACTCAAACTGTTTCCTCATCTCTCTCTAATTTAAAACTTAATTACTATGTTTGTGATAATTTTAGTTATTTAAATTTGCTGTAATGAGGATTTTTCTAGGATCTCAAGTGTGGTAAATAACAGCTCTCTTTTTTAAAAATATCCAATTCTTAGTGTTTACATGGCCAAGTTCATAAGATCATTCAGACACACAATACATCATCTACCTTTGTTTACTTAAAGAACCCTTCTTCCAAATATCTCTTCTCAAACTCCCATCATATTCCTTTAGGTACCACTAACATTCCCTAATGAAACACAAATAAGTCTTGCCTAGATATGTGAAAACAAATTATTCTCAGGCTCATTTTAGTTATTAAATTTGTGACAGTGTATCTATGTACTCAATTTTGTAGCTAACATAGGCCTGGAGCTTGCCTCTTGCTTCAACTCTCTCAATAGCTATAATCACCTGCCTTGCTATCTTTGGTGTTTGGAACATGTGAAAGCCTGGAAAAAATCATACTCTACTAAGCAAACATAAAGTATATATTATATTTGCTTCATGTTATTGTATTTGACTCAGGTTTTCAGTAATTTAAATATCCTAGTCCTAAAGTAATACACTGAGTACTAGGCAAAAGCTATTGGCAATGTTAGATATGTCTGATGTAACTTTAAAGGCAGTTTTGTGAAGGTTCTGTACATAAATCACTTATTAAGCCCTGAAATAACACCACAGGTCATACTTAAAATATTTTTGAAAGATCTCTGAGCAAATATTCAGTGATTAACAAAAGTACCCCATCTTTTGCACTTTATATTATTGTAACTTGTAATAATTTAAGACAGCACTATGATACTCACTTTTAAATAAAGATTTAAAATTATGTTTTTAACCACAATAATTACAACAGTAGACTTATGAACATAAAAGAGGCAATAATCTTGGATAAAATAAATTGGAGAGCAGAGTAAAAGAACTAGTTAAAAATAGTCTTTAGTATCCATAAAAACCTCTCCATGCATAAAAATATCATTTAATAAGATTGGGTCTATTTCTTCTACAAAGTATTCCACAGGGAAAAATCATTCAGTACTGACAGAGAAGTGATTGTTAAATTTATTTGTCTCTCAAATATATTTCAATATGTCCATCAAGTCCCCAGTCTAATATTTTACTGGTCCTGAGTAAAATAAAATGTAATGTGATAAAGCATTAAATGAAACTAGCCTAGGTTGGTATTTTTTCTAATCAGTAGAGGCTTTAGATGAATGGAATGGTAGTCCACTTGGTAAAATTTGAAGGAGCTGGCTCTATTGGAAAAGAAAGCTGAGAAATGTTTTTAATTGTGTGGTGATATTGTGAACAAAATATAACTCTAAACATTTGATCTTGGTCCACTTCAGAATAATCATTTTACAAAAGTCTAGTCTGTTGTAACATAGGAGGTCTGAGCATCAGAGTCAGGAAACATCACTCTCTGAGATTAGAGCAACATCATTTGTCTAAAAACATCTTTGAAGCAAGACAATAGGATCAGTTAACAAAAGCAAGAACATTAAGTAACACTATAGACACAGTAAAGCTTAATAACAAATTTAACTTTGTCTTAATGCTGAAATCTGAGAAAATAAATTTAACATTTATTTTTCCACTTGTTTAAGACCACTGTATCTAGGAAAATATTTACATCTACAAAGTAATACTGGTCTAATTAACAAATTCATCTTTTTAAGCTCTGAGTAGATTTAATGGCAAATAAACCTACTAACTTTAAATAGGATAGCTAAAATTTTGAATAAAAATATTTTTAATACTAACAATATATTAGCAAAATTTCAATCTCTGTCTCACAACATATAGATAAATTTGATGCTTCTATATCTTAGTACAGTGTGTTGAGAGTAATTGTTTCTTCTTTCTTCAGTTTCAAACCCAATTTCAATTCTTTTAAAGCAATTCAGTACATAATGAAATCTGTCACTTCTCACTGACACCGTTCAGAGTCATAGAATGTTATCTAAAATGATTTGGGTTTTGGCTGAATAAGAAATTATTTTATAAACTCAATGAGGAAGACTATGTTATAGAGTAATCTGTTCCATTACAGTAGTTCGTTGTGTTGCTAAGTGCAGTTTTTTTTTTTTTTTGTTTTCGGTGTTAGGTTCTTAGCTGATAGAGTTCTAATCATGAGGTGTCACAAGTCTGTATTACAGTCTTCAGCTGTGTTTAGCAGGAAACATTTTTCAGGCATCTGTTACTAGGAGATCACCAGAAATGAACACTCAGACACAATTGAAACTCTCCCTTGGAAGGAACAGGTGCCTTGACAGAAGTAAGCAGTTTGAAGCAAGCAGTTTTCAGAGAAGCTAAGATAAGCAGTTACCTGGAGGGGCTTCCAAATAAATAGGCACTTTAACAGAAGCTTAGTCAGGTAGAAGGGGTTCCATAGAAGCAGGCAGTTTAACAGAAACTAAGATAAGTTAGGTAGAGGAGGTTCCACAAAAGCAGCTAGTTTAACAATAGCTAAGCTAAGTTAGCTGGGACATCCTAATATTTGTGGTCTAGAACAGAGTTGGGTAATTTTCCATGGGATTTTCCATCAACGGGATCAAATTTGATTTAAACGTGAAATAACCTCAACAAGAATACAAGATGAAAGAATCTCTGCATTGTCTTATTCTGTCATACTTATTCACAGCATACCTAATAATGTTATCCCTGAAGCTCCTGCATGCTGGAACCTCTGCACTGTCTTACCCTGTCATACTTGTCCACAGATTATCCACTTCTGTTATTCCTAGAGCTCCTGACCTTGACTTAACTGCTTAGAAATTGTCAATGAATAGATCTGGTCTCTGTAAGGAAGAAAATTTAGCTATCTTATGAAAGTTTAATAATTTATATACATGATATTAAAAATTCTATTGACTATTTTTGTGGATTAATAAATATTTTAAACTTAATTTACTTTTTGATTTTTATTACCTGATTTTTATTACTTAAATTGTTTAATTAATGCGAATGTTAATAAATTCACATCTCTTGAACTTTAAAATTTAAATACTAATTATTTAATATACTTTTTATTATTTTATATTTAAGAATGATATAAAGAAAATATGTAATGTAATATTCTGCCATTTTATGGAGTTTATTTTGAACTTTATTTTAGTAGCAATAGGATGAAATTTCTGGTATAGAGACATGATCAGCAATTTATTTTCATTGTGCATTTTATATATGATACATTGAATTTTAAGTTTTGATACTAACACTAAAAACATTTGCAAACAATAAGTTAAATGGTTGAATTCTATTGTAACATTGAATTCAAGGTTTGCTCCACAGAAAGAAACAGATGCCTGGTACAATTAATGTTTTGTTTTTGTTGCTGTTGTTGTTTTGTTTGTTTTATCATTTGTGCATTTTGATTTTTTGATAGAGCCAAGGACAGGATCTCCTTCTCAATTGTTTATCTCCTTTAGCTTAAAACTTCGATTACATTATGTCTGGAGCAGGTATGTATGCTTTATTAACTGAAAAAAAATTTCCAGGTGGTAATTCCCAAAGGTAATGTGTTTGGTAAGCAAACAACTCTAATTGGTGGAAATATAGGCAGCTTTGGAACTCATTTCTGGGGCCCTTGGATTCCCTCACCAAATGATAGATGCTATGGAGAGAAATATAAGAGAAGGGAGTATATAAGCTCCTGCCCATCACAACCAGTCATGGTCTTCTTCATGTACAATGTTTTCTAGTATATGGATGACATTATCACATATGCCCCACTCTAAACCTTTGGATTCATGTTGAAATTCAAAGAATGGAGTTGTGTGAGAATTCTGAGAGTTTGTGAGAGAACTCTAAGAAAACATAAATCTCATGACCCCAGGTTCTTCAAAACACGCAATTGTTCTTGGGATGTGTTTTTATGCTCCTCCCAGTTATAACAGATAGTAGTGTTTATCTAAGCTGGTGTTATTCACATGACTTTACGGGAAATATATTTTTTGCCAAATGCAGCTTATTCTTGTGATTATTCACTTTTGTTCTTAACCCTCAGAGTATAAGTTGTCCTCATACCTTTAGTCCACCTCATTTTTGGCTCCAGTCTCCCAGATGCCACCAGCTAGAGTGGTAAATGGATACTACTGTTTCATATTTTAAATGAATTGCCATATTATTTGTATTACTTAACAAGATATACAATAGCATGTTTTGCCTGAATAAGCTAGCAAAATGTTTTCTTGAGATTTCAGTATCTTTTACCATTAATATTTTGAAAAATTCAGAAATTATGGCAATATTGTAATAAAGTCTACTTGAAATCCTGAAAAAAAAATTTTACTAATTGGACATAGTATTTTTAATACAGATCTCAGATCTTTTTCCAGAAATTTCCCTTTTTTTCAGACAGGTTGAGGCTCTTGCCTTTAAAATTCCATCTAAGGACACATCAAAGGTATATCTGAACACTTGGGTGTGGTCTCAGCCATCTATAACATAGGGATTTCTCTTATAAGATCTGATAGCTGTATTCACTCAGTTTGTCAGAGTACAGGTAATAAATGAACTTAGACTTCTAGTCACAATGGTACTTCTATATCACATTCCTACCCACAGCTCGAGGACCACTGCAGAAGATGGGTAGAAAGACTGTTAAGAGCTAGAAGTTGAGGAAAGGGGGAACTTCTAACCATGAAGTCACAGCAGCTGTGATTTTCTGTACAAGACATAAACAAAATCAATCCAGACCACATTCCAACATAGAGTGGAGAAGGGCTTATGCTTAAGCCTCTGCTCCCATTTGAGGAACTATGGACAGTGCGATTTCTGAGGTAGGGTATTTTTAAGGTTATAGCTTCTGTTAAGTTTACCATCCTTCAAATAAGTATGAAGGCAATAAAAGTTGGTCTAGCAAGACTAACAATACACAGAGCATATGAAGCTCAAAAAGAAGACCAAAGTGGGAAAGTTTCAGTCCTTCTAAGAAGGGGGAACAAAATACTCATGGGAGGTAGAGGGTGAGAAAGTCTTTGAAGGAAGAGAGGAAGGGAAGTAGAAAAGGGGGGCAAGATCAGGTATTGGAGGATATGGCGGAGAGGTACAGAGTGTCAGGAATTTGAACAGAGGTATGTAGCAATGGAGGATGCAGAACTGGGGGTAGCTACCAGCTAGTCCGAGATTCCAGGAAAGCAAGAGGCTCCCAGGAACCAGCAGGTCTGAGGTTAGCTGAAATGCCCAACAAAGGGGAGGGAGAAGATATAGAGTCCATGTCCAGATATTAGGCAAGGCCCCCAGATGGGGGATGGGGTCACCCACTCATCTCCAAATTTTTAACCCAGAATTGCTCCTAATCTAAAGGAAGTATGGAGACAAATTGCCATGCAGAGACTGAAGGAAAGGGCATCCAGAGACTACCCTACCTAAGAATCCATCCTGTATTCAGACACCAAACCCAGGCACTATTGAGGATTCCAAGAAGTGCTTGCTGACAGAAGCCTGATATGGGTATCTCACGAGAGGCTCTGTCAGAGCCTGACAAGAGATGGATGCTAATAGCCAACCATTGGACTGAACACACGGACTCCAATGGAGGAGTTACAGAAAGGAACAAAGGAGCTAAAGGAGTTTGTAATCCCATAGAAATAACAATATCAATCAACCAGACCTTCCAGAGCTTCCAGAGACTAAACCACCAACCAAAGAGTACATATGGAGGGACCCATGGCTTCAGCTGTATTTGTAGCACAGGGATGACATATCTGACGTCAGTGGGAGGGGAGGCTCTTGGTCTTGTGAAGGCTTGATGCCCCAGTGTAGGGGAAAGCCAGAGTAGGATGGTAGGAGTGGATGGGTAGGTAAAGTAGCACCCCTATACAAGGGAAGGGGTATGGAATGCATGGTTTCTGGAGGGGAAACCAGGAAAGGGATAACCTTTGAAATGTAAATAAATAAAATATCCAATTTAAAAAAGTTGGTCTAGCAGGTTATAAAAACATCCACACCAACAGAACAGAAATTTAGGGAAGAGTTACTGTGAGGAGTTAGAGGGGAAACAAAGTTAAATATAATCAAAATACATCACTCGTACATAAGGGATTCTCAAATAGTTAATATAAATTGATTTTAAAAAGAATTGATGCTAATCATGTGCTTGAAAACTGAAATTTTTGAGAGTTCGTTCGTGAATAAGTTTGATTTTCTATGCTTCAGCTTTTCTTCTCAAGTAATAAAAATAGGAATATGTCAGTCATTATTCTATTGTGAGTTTTAGATCGAATGATCATTATAAAGTACTTATAACCAATCACAGCACATAGTTTAAACTATATCAATCTTAAATCTTAAAGCAGAAGAATGTGACCATCTGTCTAAAGGCCTGATGAAAATCAGTTTGTCACCACCGAAGTAGAAAATTTCTCACCTTAGAAAATCTGCATTTTCATGTTTATATAGAGAGACACCACGTTTGGGTATTTATGGCAGATCACAAGACTATTTACTGTGATATAGAAGTTAACTATTCAATACTACTTTAGAGACACAGAAGCAAAAGTTTGCATTAGTATTGTACGAATTAAGCTAACTTAGATTATAAAGATAGAAGCGATAGGGAATTGATGTTTTAAGCTTCATTTCTGGGTCCTTAAATATTACAGGGTATATGGTGTGTTAGTAAGCCCACATAGATAAATATCTAAGCCACATTCTACATCATTTCTCCTAGGACAAAAATAAATTCTAAAGTGTCTGAAAGAAATTTCATTCTAGGTATATGAGCTTTCGGTAAAGAATGGAGGAGTAATACATTGGTCTGAGGGTTGATACTTCTTTTAAATATTTTCGTTTTATAAAGCCATACTGTTAATTTGTATGAAGTGTTAGAAGTAGTGATAGCATCTGACAAGTAAGGCCAGATGTTACATGCTTTACATTACTCTGACTCAGAAAACTCTTAACCTTCCTACTGAAAGAAAAAAAAAAATACAAAACCCTTCCAGTATGCCAGTATGCTTTCATTGTTAGTACTTTCAAAATAACGGCCTTGCCTATACAAACATAACTTCTTCATTGTAACTTCTCTATTTCTCTTCTCACTCTTCTCTCATTCACTGACTTTCTTTTTGTCCTTCTCTTTCACAGTGTTATGGATACAACCTAGAGCCAGGGGGATGAAATACTCTACCATTCTATTATTGAATTATGACAGCACATGTCATATCTGTCAAAAGAGAATTTTACAAGACAATTTTAATGTAATGTCACTGTATAAACTGTTAAAGCAAATTATTGTAAAGGAAATAAAATGTTACATGCACTAAATACTTGTGTCCTCATCACTTTTTTGTTGTTTCCATAAATATTATTACCAACTTGGGGAGGAGGCTATTTCATTTTATAAATTATAGCCTAACCCTGAGGGAAGATAAGACATGATCTTAAATTCAACCATACATCATGGAGGAATGTTGTTTTATTGGCCTACTCATTCATCTTACTTTTTAAAGATATTTTTGAGATTATAATAAAATTATATTATTTGCCCCTTCCTCCACACAAACCCCCTTAATATATCTCCTATTTCTTCATCTCCTTTAAATGCAAGGCCTCTTTTTCATTACTGGCACATATTTGTAATAAACATATGATAAATATACATACATATATATATGTATGTGTGTGTGTTCCTAAATATAGAAATGCAACATGTGAAATCTGCATAATGTTACTTGTATGCATATGTTTTCAGAGTGACCATTTTTTTTTTATAAAGCTCAGGCCAACTTGCCTAGAGTGAGCACCAGGCACAGTGGGCTTGTTGCTCTTATATCAGTGAGCAATCAGAAACCTTCCTAAAAATATACCTACAATGGAATATGATTGTAGAAATCCTTCAACTGATATTTCTTCTTTCAATGTGTTTTAGTTGTCAGTCAAGTTTAGCATTTACAAGTTCACTTGTCAATTTAATACACAAAAATTTAAATAAATCATAATCTTGCTTTCACCATAAACGTAACATTACTGTCACAATATAAAGCACTATCCAAAAAATAAATAAATTCTAAAGTCTGTGAAAGAAATTTCTTTCTAGATATATGAGCTTTATGAAAAAAAGGGGGGGAATAAATTGATTTGGGCAGTTGTACAGCACCTACTGTGCACAGTAGACTTGATGATCTTATGTCAATGACCAATCTAAAAAATATTCCACAGACACGCTTATAGGACAATTTGGTAGAGGTATTTCCTCAATTGAATTATCCTTTAAAATGGTATGTCAAGTTAATAACCAAGATTACTCATTACAACATACAAACAACTATATAACTCAACAAAAGTGTAAAATGTATATGTTTATTGCTTTTTAAATTTTAGTTTTGATGTATATGGATATTTTGCCTGCATGTATGTTTGTGTGGTCCTGATACCCGAGGATGAAAGAACAGAGCATCAGATCATCTGGAACTCATAGTTGTTAGCTGTCATGTAGGTGCAAGGAATCGAACCTATACTCTCTAGAGCAGCAGCCAGTGCTATTAATCACTGAGCCATCTCTCCATACTTAGTTTATCTATTAATCTCTATAAAATAAACCAACTAAATTCCATTTTCACTCATTAAGTTAAAAATACAGAACCTGAGATGCAGGCAGACAGAATTCTGTAAGGTCAAAGATAGCCTAGTCTACTAAGTTCTAGGCCAGTTAGAGTTATGTGGTAAGAATTTGATTCAAAAAGAATAATCTAATTTTTTGTCACCAAAACTTGGAAGTAACTTGAAAAATCTTATGAAATAATGTCTTCATATTCTTCTATTCTGTGTTTTCCAATATGTTGTAATTGAATAGATAACATTGCCTCTTTGGAGAAATTAAAGAAACAATTACTATGTCCCTTGAAAACATCACAGACACATTTTTATACCTCAAATTTTTAAAATCTAAATGTTTTATGAACTCTGGTTAAAATTTGTTGAGATTAAAAACTAAAAGAAAGAATGCCTAAGGCAAAGTTTCCAGTTTACAAATGTGAAAAGTTTTCAACTGAACAAAAATCTAGCCAATAAATTAATTATATTGGGCCTATAGAGGGCTACATCCAAAATATATAAAGAACTAAAGATGCTAACTACCAAAATTTCAAACAACCCAAACAAAAACGGGATATAGTGCTAAATGAAGAATTTACAACAAACAAATCTCAGATGGCTGAGAAACACCTAAAGAAATGTTCAAAGTCCTTAGTGATGAGGGAAATGCAAATCAACATGACCCTGAAATTCTACCTTACACCAGTCAGATTGGCTAAGATCAAAATGTCAGATAACAACACGTGTTGAAAAGGATGTGGAGAAAGAGGAAAACTCCTCCATTGCTGATGTGATTGCAAACTGGTACAAACACTCTGGAAATTGATTTGGAGGTTCCTCAGATGATTGGAAATAGACCTACTTAAAGACCCCAAAATATGGCTTTTGGGAATATACCCAAAAAAATTCCCCACCATGCCATAGGGGCACATGTTCCACTATGTTCATAGAGGCCTTATTTTTGATGTCTAGAAGCTGAAACAACCAAGATGTCATAGGACAGAAGAATGTAAACGGAAAAATGTGGTTCATTTATACAATGGAATACTACTCAGCTATTAAGATCAAAGACATCCTGAGTTTTGCAGGAAAATGGGTGGAACTAGAAAATATCATCCTGAGTGAGGTAACTCAGACCCAAAATGACATGCACTGTATGTTTTCAGTAATAAGTGGATATTGGACAAAAAAAATTACAGAATAACTAAGATACCGTCCACAGAACTCTAAAAGGTCTACAAGTTCAAGGGCCCCAGTGAGGATGCCTCAGTCCCACTTGGGAGGGAGAAGAAAGCAACCACAAAAGGACCACAATCTGAGACATGGGAATTGAGAAATTCTCAGGACTAAAAGTGGGCAGCTAGATGAAATGCCCTATAGTGGGGAGTCAGAACTTATTGAATCTGCCTCCAGCATTAAAACAGGGCATCAACGAGGGATGGAGTTGGCAACCCTCTGACCCAAAATTCTTCTTGTCTGAAAGAAATGCTGGGATAGAAATGGAGAAGAGCCTGAAGAAAAGAAGGTCTAGCGACAGGCCCAAGCTCAAGCGGAGGTCCCAAGACCTGACACTATTACTGAGGCTATGGGGTATTCACAAAAAGGGACCTATCATGACTGCCCTAAGACCCAAAAAGAAGCTAAAAGAGTCAGATGCACATAGGTGCATTCAACCAATGAACACAAGCTGCTGACCCCAGTGATTTAATTAGGGAGAACCTGGAAGAAGCTGAGGAGAATGGCAAGCCTGTAGGAAGACCAGCAGTCTCAATTAACGTGGACCCCGGAGATCTCTCAGACACTGGATCACCAATCTTGCAGCATACACCAGCTGAGATGAGGCCTCCAATACATATACAGCAGAGGACCCCTGGGTCTGGGTTCAGTCAGAGAAGATGAACCTAACCCTCAAAAGACTGGAGAGCCTAGTGATTTCAGAGGTTTTGTGGGGTGGGGGAGGTCAGGACATCCATGCAGAGACAATGTGGTGGGGCGGGGAGGTATGAGATGTGGAACTGAGAGTGGGGGGTGTTGACTGGAGGGAAATGAAATATGGAGTTTAAAAATAAATAAAAACATTTAAAATAATCTTGTAAGATCATATTTATCCAATTTAGATTCTATGTGATTCTTATTCATAACACTGTTTCTGACTGATTTGAACAGATCTTCTGAGACAAGATAAATTTAATTTGGCGCATAACATAATTTTAACAGCTTTATGAAGATATTTACTTACTATATAACTAATCCATTTAAAGTATACTATTCAGTGTATTTAATCATCTTACATGTGGACAACCATCCATCTTATAATGAAACTCTGTAATATTTACTTATTCTCTAAAATATGCCCTCTCCTATGTAACAACTAATCGTTCTTCCACTGCTTTCAACCTTTATTTTTCTATAGTTACGATGTAGCAACTAAGATACTGATGTTTTAAATCATTGAAATTTTTATATTATAAATTGCTTATTTTTCTAAAATTTCTATTTTATTATGTTATGAGAAGAATTATTAGAATACAAACAAACATTAAATTTTACTAGATTGTACACTTACTAAATTAAAATCAAATAAAATAAGCTAAGTAAAATTTATTAACTATAGAAAAGTACAGAGAGACCCAACCGCCTGGACAGGTGGGCACTCCTGAGGCTGCAGAGCGTAAGAGACCAACAACACTGCTCACCCCTGCCCACATCCCTGGCCCAAGAGGAAACTGTATAAGGCCTCTGGGCCCCCGTGGGGGAGGGCCCAGGAGCGGCAGGACCCCTGTGCCTGAGACACCACCAGAACCAGAAAGAAACAGACCAGATAAACAGTTCTCTGCACCCAAATCCTGTGGGAGGGAGAGCTGAACCTTCAGAGAGGCAGACAAGCCTGGGAAACCAGAAGAGACTGCTCTCTGCACACACATCTCGGACGCCAGAGGAAAAAGCCAAAGACCATCTGGAATCCTGGTGCACTGAAGCTCCCGGAAACGGTGGCACAGGTCTTCCTGGTTGCTGCCTCTGCAGAGAGCCCCTGGGCAGCCCCCCACGAGCGAACTTGAGCCTTGGGACCACAGGTAAGACCAACTTTTCTGCTGCAAGAAAGCTGCCTAGTGAACTCAAGACACAGGCCCACAGGAACAGCTGAAGACCTGTAGAGAGGAAAAACCACACGCCGGAAAGCAGAACACTCTGTCCCCATAACTGACTGAAAGAGAGGAAAACAGGTCTACAGCACTCCTGACACACAGGCTTATAGGACAGTCTAGCCACTGTCAGAAATAGCAGAACAAAGTAACACTAGAGATAATCTGATGGCGAGAGGCAAGCACAGGAACCCAAGCAACAGAAACCAAGACTACCTGGCACCATCGGAGCCCAATTCTCCCATCAAAACAAACATGGAATATCCAAACACACCAGAAAAGCAAGATCTAGTTCCAAAATCATTTTTGATCATGATGCTGGAGGACTTCAAGAAAGACGTGAAGAACTCCCTTAGAGAACAAGTAGAAGCCTACAGAGAGGAATCGCAAAAATGCCTGAAAGAATCGCAAAAATCCCTGAAAGAATTCCAGGAAAACACAATCAAACAGTTGAAAGAATTAAAAATGGAAATAGAAGCAATCAAGAAAGAACACATGGAAACAACCCTGGATATAGAAAACCAAAAGAAGAGACAAGGAGCTGTAGATACAAGCTTCACCAACAGAATACAAGAGATGGAAGAGAGAAACTCAGGAGCAGAAGATTCCATAGAAATCATTGACTCAACTGTCAAAGATAATGTAAAGCGGAAAAAGCTACTGGTCCAAAACATACAGGAAATCCAGGACTCAATGACAAGATCAAACCTAAGGATAATAGGTATAGAAGAGAGTGAAGACTCCCAGCTCAAAGGACCAGTAAATATCTTCAACAAAATCATAGAAGAAAACTTCCCTAAACTAAAAAAAGAGATACCCATAGACATACAAGAAGCCTACAGAACTCCAAATAGATTGGACCAGAAAAGAAACACCTCCCGTCACATAATTGTCAAAACAACAAACGCACAAAATAAAGAAAGAATATTAAAAGCAGAAAGGGAAAAAGGTCAAGTAACATATAAAGGGAGACCTATCAGAATCACACCAGACTTCTCGCCAGAAACTATGAAGGCCAGAAGATCCTGGACTGATGTTATACAGACCCTAAGAGAACACAAAAGCCAGCCCAGGTTACTGTATACAGCAAAACTCTCAATTAACATTGATGGAGAAACCAAGATATTCCATGACAAAACCAAATTTACACAATATATTTCCACAAATCCAGCACTACAAAGGATAATAAATGGTAAAGCCCAACATAAGGAGGCAAGCTATACCCTAGAAGAAGCAAGAAACTAATCGTCTTGGCAACAAAACAAAGAGAATGAAAGCACACAAACATAACCTCATATCCAAATATGAATATAACGGGAAGCAATAATCACTATTCCTTAATATCTCTCAATATCAATGGCCTCAACTTCCCAATAAAAAGACATAGATTAACAAACTGGATACACAACGAGGACCCTGCATTCTGCTGCCTACAGGAAACACACCTCAGAGACAAAGACAGACACTACCTCAGAGTGAAAGGCTGGAAAACAACTTTCCAAGCAAAGGGTCAGAAGAAGCAAGCTGGAGTAGCCATTCTAATATCAAATAAAATCAATTTCCAACTAAAAGTCATCAAAAAAGATAAGGAAGGACACTTCATATTCATCAAAGGAAAAATCCACCAAGATGAACTCTCAATCCTAAATATCTATGCCCCAAATACAAGGGCACCTACATACGTAAAAGAAACCTTACTAAAGGTTCTCTGCACCCAAATCCCATGGGATGGAGATCTAAACCTTCAGAGAGGCAGACAAGTCTGGGAAACCAGAACAGACTGCTCCCTGCACACACATCTCGGACGCCAGAGGAAAAAGCCAAAGACCATCTGGAACCCTGGTGCACTGGAGCTCCCGGAAGGGGCGGCACAGGTCTTCCTGGTTGCTGCCGCTGCAGAGAGCCCCTGGGCAGCACCCCACGAGCGAACCTGAGCCTCGGGACCACAGGTAAGACCAAATTTTCTGCTGCAAGAAAGCTGCCTCGTGAACTCAAGACACAGGCCCACAGGAACAGCTGAAGACCTGTAGAGAGGAAAAACTACACGCCCGAAAGCAGAACACTCTGTCCCCATAACTGACTGAAAGAGAGGAAAACAGGTCTACAGCACTCCTGACACACAGGCTTATAGGACAGTCTAGCCACTGTCAGAAATAGCAGAACAAAGTAACACTAGAGATAATCTGATGGCGAGAGGCAAGCGCAGGAACCCAAGCAACAGAAACCAAGACTACATGCCATCATCGGAGCCCAATTCTCCCACCAAAACAAACATGGAATATTCAAACACACCAGAAAAGCAAGATCTAGTTTCAAAATCATATTTGATCATGATGCTGGAGGACTTCAAGAAAGACATGAACACACTTAGGGAAACACAGGAAAACATTAATAAACAAGTAGAAGCCTACAGAGAGGAATCGCAAAAATCCCTGAAAGAATTCCAGGAAAACACAATCAAACAGTTGAAGGAATTAAAAATGGAAATAGAAGCAATCAAGAAAGAACACATGGAAACAACCCTGGATATAGAAAACCAAAAGAAGAGACAAGGAGCTGTAGATACAAGCTTCACCAACACAATACAAGAGATGGAAGAGAGAATCTCAGGAGCAGAAGATTCCATAGAAATCATTGACTCAACTGTCAAAGATAATGTAAAGCGGAAAAAGCTACTGGTCCAAAACATACAGGAAATCCAGGACTCAATGACAAGATCAAACCTAAGGATAATAGGTATAGAAGAGAGTGAAGACTCCCAGCTCAAAGGACCAGTAAATATCTTCAACAAAATCATAGAAGAAAACTTCCCTAACCTAAAAAAAGAGATACCCATAGACATACAAGAAGCCTACAGAACTCCAAATAGATTGGACCAGAAAAGAAACACCTCCCGTCACATAATTGTCAAAACACCAAACGCACAAAATAAAGAAAGAATATTAAAAGCAGTAAGGGAAAAAGGTCAAGTAACATATAAAGGGAGACCTATCAGAATCACACCAGACTTCTCGCCAGAAACTATGAAGGCCAGAAGATCCTGGACTGATGTTATACAGACCCTAAGAGAACACAAATGCCAGCCCAGGTTACTGTATCCAGCAAAACTCTCAATTAACATTGATGGAGAAACCAAGATATTCCATGACAAAACCAAATTTACACAATATCTTTCTACAAATCCAGCACTACAAAGGATAATAAATGGTAAAGGCCAACATAAGGAGGCAAGCTATACCCTAGAAGAAGCAAGAAACTAATCATCTTGGCAACAAAACCAAGAGAATGAAAGCACACAAACATAACCTCACATCCAAATATGAATATAACGGGAAGCAATAATCACTATTCCTTAATATCTCTCAATATCAATGGCCTCAACTCCCCAATAAAAAGACATAGATTAACAAACTGGACACGCAACGAGGACCCTGCATTCTGCTGCCTACAGGAAACACACCTCAGAGACAAAGACAGACACTACCTCAGAGTGAAAGGCTGGAAAACAACTTTCCAAGCAAATGGTCAGAAGAAGCAAGCTGGAGTAGCCATTCTAATATCAAATAAAATAAATTTTCAATTAAAAGTCATCAAAAAAGATAAGGAAGGACACTTCATATTCATCAAAGGAAAAATCAAACAAGATGAACTCTCAATCCTAAATATCTATGCCCCAAATACAAGGGCACCTACATACGTAAAAGAAACCTTACTAAAGCTCAAAACACACATTGCACCTCACACAATAATAGTGGGAGATTTCAACACCCCACTCTCTTCAATGGACAGATCATGGAAACAGAAATTAAACAGTGATGTCGACAGACTAAGAGAAGTCATGAGCCAAATGGACTTAACGGATATTTATAGAACATTCTATCCTAAAGCAAAAGGATATACCTTCTTCTCAGCTCCTCATGGTACTTTCTCCAAAATTGACCATATAATTGGTCAAAAAATGGGCCTCAACAGGTACAGAAAGATAGAAATAATCCCATGTGTGCTATCGGACCACCACGGCCTAAAACTGGTCTTAAATAACAATAAGGGAAGAATGCCCACATATACGTGGAAATTGAACAATGCTCTACTCAATGATAACCTGGTCAAGGAAGAAATAAAGAAAAAATTAAAAACTTTTTAGAATTTAATGAAAATGAAGATACAACATACCCAAACTTATGGGACCCAATGAAAGCTGTGCTAAGAGGAAAACTCATAGCGCTGAGTGCCTGCAGAAAGAAACAGGAAAGAGCATATGTCAGCAGCTTGACAGCACACCTAAAAGCTCTAGAACAAAAAGAACCAAATACACCCAGGAGGAGTAGAAGGCAGGAAATAATCAAACTCAGAGCTGAAATCAACCGAGTAGAAACAAAAAGGACCATAGAAAGAATCAACAGAACCAAAAGTTGGTTCTTTGAGAAAATCAACAAGATAGATAAACCCTTAGCCAGACTAACGAGAGGACACAGAGAGTGCGTCCAAATTAACAAAATCAGAAATGAAAATGGAGACATAACTACAGATTCAGAGGAAATTCAAAAAATCATCAGATCTTACTATAAAAACCTATATTCAACAAAACTTGAAAATCTTCAGGAAATGGACAATTTCCTAGACAGATACCAGGTATCAAAGTTAAATCAGGAACAGATAAACCAGTTAAACAACCCCATAACTCCTAAGGAAATAGAAGAAGTCATTAAAGGTCTCCCAACCAAAAAGAGCCCAGGTCCAGACGGGTTTAGTGCAGAATTCTATCAAACCTTCATAGAAGACCTCATACCAATATTATCCAAACTATTCCACAAAATTGAAACAGATGGAGCACTACCGAATTCCTTCTACGAAGCCACAATTACTCTTATACCTAAACCACACCAAGACACAACAAAGAAAGAGAACTTCAGACCAATTTCCCTTAAGAATATCGACGCAAAAATACTCAATAAAATTCTGGCAAACCGAATTCAAGAGCACATCAAAACAATCATCCACCATGATCATGTAGGCTTCATCCCAGGCATGCAGGGATGGTTTAATATACGGAAAACCATCAACGTGATCCATTATATAAACAAACTGAAAGAACAGAGCCACATGATCATTTCATTAGATGCTGAGAAAGCATTTGACAAAATTCAGCACCCCTTCATGATAAAAGTCCTGGAAAGAATAGGAATTCAAGGCCCATACCTAAACATAGTAAAAGCCATATACAGCAAACCAGTTGCTAACATTAAACTAAATGGATAGAAACTTGAAGCAATCCCACTAAAATCAGGGACTAGACAAGGCTGCCCACTCTCTCCCTACTTATTCAATATAGTTCTTGAAGTTCTAGCCAGAGCAATCAGACAACAAAAGGAGATCAAGGGGATACAGATCGGAAAAGAAGAGGTCAAAATATCACTGTTTGCAGATGACATGATAGTATATTTAAGTGATGTCAAAAGTTCCACCAGAGAACTACTAAAGCTGATAAACAACTTCAGCAAAGTGGCTGGGTATAAAATTAACTCAAATAAATCAGTTGCCTTCCTCTATACAAAAGAGAAACAAGCCGAGAAAGAAATTAGGGAAACGACACCCTTCATAATAGACCCAAATAATATAAAGTACCTCGGTGTGACTTTAACCAAGCAAGTAAAAGATCTGTACAATAAGAATTTCAAGACACAGAGGAAATAAATTGAAGAAGACCTCAGAAGATGGAAAGATCTCCCATGCTCATGGATTGGCAGGATTAATATAGTAAAAATGGCCATTTTACCAAAAGCAATCTACAGATTCAATGCAATCCCCATCAAAATACCAATCCAATTCTTCAAAGAGTTAGACAGAACAATTTGCAAATTCATCTGGAATAACAAAAAAACCAGGATAGCTAAAGCTATCCTCAACAATAAAAGGACTTCAGGGGGAATCACTATCCCTGAACTCAAGCAGTATTACAGAGCAATAGTGATAAAAACTGCATGGTATTGGTACAGAGACAGACAGATAGACCAATGGAATAGAATTGAAGACCCAGAAATGAACCCACACACCTATGGTCACTTGATTTTTGACAAAGGAGCCAAAACCATCCAATGGAAAAAAGATAGCATTTTCAGCAAATGGTGCTGGTTCAACTGGAGGGCAACATGTAGAGGAATGCAGATCGTTCCATGCTTATCACCCTGTACAAAGCTTAAGTCCAAGTGGATCAAGGACCTCCACATCAAACCAGACACACTCAAACTAATAGAAGAAAAACTAGGGAAGCATCTGGAACACATGGGCACTGGAAAAAATTTCTTGAACAAAACACCAATGGCTTATGCTCTAAGATCAAGAATCGACAAATGGGATCTCATAAAACTGCAAAGCTTCTGTAAGGCAAAGGACACTGTGGTTAGGACAAAACGGCATCCAACAGATTGGGAAAAGATCTTTACCAATCCTACAACAAATAGAGGCCTTATATCCAAAATATACAAAGAACTCAAGAAGTTAGACCGCAGGGAAACAAATAACCCTATTAAAAAATGGGGTTCAGAGCTAAACAAAGAATTCACAGCTGAGGAATGCCGAATGGCTGAGAAACACCTAAAGAAATGTTCAACATCTTTAGTCATAAGGGAAATGCAAATCAAAACAACCCTGAGATTTCACCTCACACCAGTGAGAATGGCTAAGATCAAAAACTCAGGTGACAGCAGATGCTGGCGAGGATGTGGAGAAAGAGGAACACTCCTCCATTGTTGGTGGGATTGCAGACTGGTAAAACCATTCTGGAAATCAGTCTGGAGGTTCCTCAGAAAATTGGACATTGAACTGCCTGAGGATCCAGCTATACCACTCTTGGGCATATACCCAAAAGATGCCTCAACATATAAAAGAGACAGGTGCTCCACTATGTTCATCGCAGCCTTATTTATAATAGCCAGAAAATGGAAAGAACCCAGATGCCCTTCAACAGAGGAATGGATACAGAAAATGTGGTACATCTACACAATGGAATATTACTCAGCTATCAAAAACAACGAGTTTATGAAATTCATAGGCAAATGGTTGGAACTGGAAAATATCATCCTGAGTGAGCTAACCCAATCACAGAAAGACATACATGGTATGCACTCATTGATAAGTGGCTATTAGCCCAAATGCTTGAATTACCCTAGATCCCTAGAACAAACGAAACTCAAGACGGATGATCAAAATGTGAATGCTTCACTCCTTCTTTAAATGAGGAAAAAGAATACCCTTGGCAGGGAAGGGAGAGGCAAAGATTAAACAGAGACTGAAGGAACACCCATTCAGAGCCTGCCCCACAGGTGGCCCATAGATATACAGCCACCCAATTGGACAAGATGGATGAAGCAAAGAAGTGCAGACCCACAGGAGCCGGATGTAGATCGCTCCTGAGAGACACAGCCAGAATACAGCAAATACAGAGGCGAATGCCAGCAGCAAACCACTGAACTGAGAATAGGTCCCCTATTGAAGGAATCAGAGAAAGAACTGGAAGTGCTTGAAGGGGCTCGAGACCCCAAAAGTACAACAATGCCAAGCAACCAGAGCTTCCAGGGACTAAGCCACTACCTAAAGACTATACATGGACTGACCCTGGACTCTGACCCCATAGGTAGCAATGAATATCCTAGTAAGAGCACCAGTGGAAGGGGAAGCCCTGGGTCCTGCTAAGACTGAACCCCCAGTGAACTAGTCTATGGGGGGAGGGCGGCAATGGGGGGAGGGTTGGGAGGGGAACACCCATAAGGAAGGGGAGGGGGGAGGGGGATGTTTGCCCGGAAACCGGGAAAGGGAATAACACTCGAAATGTATATAAGAAATACTCAAGTTAATAAAAAAAAAAAGATATTAGGAAAGCAAAAAAAAAAAATACAATTAAAACTAAAAAAAAAAAAAAATACCGTAAATAATTTTGCATCTTGCATGCTACTTTTAGATAGCTTTGTCGTTCCTCATTTTTAAAGTCATTAGTGTGCCTCATAGCAATACATGTGGGTTGTGTGTACCTATTTTAAGTGTCACTAAATTTTGTATTGAGAAAATGCTCCTAATGATAAAAAATTTGAAAGGTTTTTAAAAAAAAAAAAAAAAAAGAAACCTTACTAAAGCTCAAAGCACACATTGCACCTCACACAATAATAGTGGGAGATTTCAACACCCCACTCTCATCAATGGACAGATCATGGAAACAGAAATTAAACAGTGATGTCGACAGACTAAGAGAAGTCATGAGCCAAATGGACTTAACGGATATTTATAGAACATTCTATCCTAAAGCAAAAGGATATACCTTCTTCTCAGCTCCTCATGGTACTTTCTCCAAAATTGACCATATAATTGGTCAAAAAACGGGCCTCAACAGGTACAGAAAGATAGAAATAATCCCATGCGTGCTATCGGACCACCACGGCCTAAAACTGGTCTTCAATAAAAATAAGGGAAGAATGCCCACATATACCTGGAAATTGAACAATGCTCTACTCAATGATAACCTGGTCAAGGAAGAAATAAAGAAAGAAATTAAAAACTTTTTAGAATTTAATGAAAATGAAGATACAATATACCCAAACTTATGGGACACAATGAAAGGTGTGCTAAGAGGAAAACTCATAGCGCTGAGTGCCTGCAGAAAGAAACAGGAAAGAGCATATGTCAGCAGCTTGACAGCACACTTAAAGCTCTAGAACAAAAAGAAGCAAATACACCCAGGAGGAGTAGAAGGCAGGAAATAATCAAACTCAGAGCTGAAATCAACCAAGTAGAAACAAAAAGGACCATAGAAAGAATCAACAGAACCAAAAGTTGGTTCTTTGAGAAAATCAACAAGATAGATAAACCCTTAGCCAGACTAACGAGAGGACACAGAGAGTGCGTCCAAATTAACAAAATCAGAAATGAAAATGGAGACATAACTACAGATTCAGAGGAAATTCAAAAAATCATCAGATCTTACTATAAAAACCTATATTCAACAAAACTTGAAAATCTTCAGGAAATGGACAATTTCCTAGACAGATACCAGGTATCGAAGTTAAATCAGGAACAGATAAACCAGTTAAACAACCCCATAACTCCTAAGGAAATAGAAGCAGTCATTAAAGGTCTCCCAACCAAAAAGAGCCCAGGTGCAGACGGGTTTAGTACAGAATTCTATCAAACCTTCATAGAAGACCTCATACCAATATTATCCAAACTATTCCACAAAATTGAAACAGATGGAGCACTATCGAATTCCTTCTACGAAGCCACAATTACTCTTATACCTAAACCACACAAAGACACAACAAAGAAAGAGAATTTCAGACCAATTTCCCTTATGAATATCGATGCAAAAATACTCAATAAAATTCTGGCAAACTGTATTCAAGAGCAAATCAAAACAATCATACACCATGATCAAGTAGGCTTCATCCCAGGCATGCAGGGATGGTTTAATATACGGAAAACCATCAACGTGATCCATTATATAAACAAACTGAAAGAACAGAGCCACATGATCATTTCATTAGATGCTGAGAAAGCATTTGACAAAATTCAACACCGCTTCATGATAAAAGTCCTGGAAAGAATAGGAATTCAAGGCCCATACCTAAACATAGTAAAAGCCATATACAGGAAACCAGTTGCTAACAATAAACTAAATGGAGAGAAACTTGAAGCAATTCCACTAAAATCAGGGACTAGACAATGCTGCCCACTCTCTCCCTACTTATTCAATATAGTTCTTGAAGTTCTAGCCAGAGCAATCAGACAACAAAAGGAGATCAAGGGGATACAGATCGGAAAAGAAGAGGTCAAAATATCACTATTTGCAGATGACATGATAGTATATTTAAGTGACCCCAAAAGTTCCACCAGAGAACTACTAAAGCTGATAAACAACTTCAGCAAAGTGGCTGGGTATAAAATTAACTCAAATAAATCAGTTGCCTTCCTCTATACAAAAGAGAAACAAGCCGAGAAAGAAATTAGGGAAACGACACCCTTCATAATAGACCCAAATAATATAAAGTACCTCGGTGTGACATTAACCAAGCAAGTAAAAGATCTGTACAATAAGAACTTCAAGACACTGAGGAAAGAAATTGAAGAAGACCTCAGAAGATGGAAAGATCTCCCATGCTCATGGATTGGCAGGATTAATATATTAAAAATGGCCATTTTACCAAAAGCAATCTACAGATTCAATGCAATCCCCATCAAAATACCAATCTAATTCTTCAAAGAGTTAGACAGAACAATTTGCAAATTCATCGGGAATAACAAAAAACCCAGGATAGCTAAAGCTATCCTCAACAATAAAAGGACTTCAGGGGGAATCACTATCCCTGAACTCAAGCAGTATTACAGAGCAATAGTGATAAAAACTGCATGGTATTGGTACAGAGACAGACAGATAGACCAATGGAATAGAATTGAAGACCCAGAAATGAACCCACACACCTATGGTCACTTGATTTTTGACAAAGGAGCCAAAACCATCCAATGGAAAAAAGATAGCATTTTCAGCAAATGGTGCTGGTTCAACTGGAGGGCAACATGTAGAAGAATGCAGATCGATCCATGCTTATCACCCTGTACAAAGCTTAAGTCCAAGTGGATCAAGGACCTCCACATCAAACCAGACACACTCAAACTAATAGAAGAAAAACTAGGGAAGCATCTGGAACACATGGGCACTGGAAAAAATTTCCTGAACAAAACACCAATGGCTTATGCTCTAAGATCAAGAATCGACAAATGGGATCTCATAAAACTGCAAAGCTTCTGTAAGGCAAAGGACACTGTGGTTAGGACAAAACGGCAACCAACAGATTGGGAAAAGATCTTTACCAATCCTACAACAAATAGAGGCCTTATATCCAAAATATACAAAGAACTCAAGAAGTTAGACCGCAGGGAAACAAATAACCCTATTAAAAATGGGGTTCAGAGCTAAACAAAGAATTCACAGCTGAGGAATGCCGAATGGCTGAGAAACACCTAAAGAAATGCTCAACATCTTTAGTCGTAAGGGAAATGCAAATCAAAACAACCCTGAGATTTCACCTCACACCAGTGAGAATGGCTAAGATCAAAAACTCAGGTGACAGCAGATGCTGGCGAGGATGTGGAGAAAGAGGAACACTCCTCCATTGTTGGTGGGATTGCAGACTGGTAAAACCATTCTGGAAATCAGTCTGGAGGTTCCTCAGAAAATTGGACATTGAACTGCCTGAGGATCCAGCTATACCACTCTTGGGCATATACCCAAAAGATGCCTCAACATATAAAAGAGACACGTGCTCCACTATGTTCATCGCAGCCTTATTTATAATAGCCAGAAAATGGAAAGAACCCAGATGCCCTTCAACAGAGGAATGGATACAGAAAATGTGGTACATCTACACAATGGAATATTACTCAGCTATCAAAAACAACGAGTTTATGAAATTCATAGGCAAATGGTTGGAACTGGAAAATATCATCCTGAGTGAGCTAACCCAATCACAGAAAGACATACATGGTATGCACTCATTGATAAGTGGCTATTAGCCCAAATGCTTGAATTACCCTAGATCCCTAGAACAAACGAAACTCAAGACGGATGATCAAAATGTGAATGCTTCACTCCTTCTTTAAATGAGGAAAAAGAATACCCTTGGCAGGGAAGGGAGAGGCAAAGATTAAACAGAGACTGAAGGAACACCCATTCAGTGCCTGCCCCACAGGTGGCCCATAGATATACAGCCACCCAATTGGACAAGATGGATGAAGCAAAGAAGTGCAGACCGACAGGAGCCGGATGTAGATCGCTCCTGAGAGACACAGCCAGAATACAGCAAATACAGAGGCGAATGCCAGCAGCAAACCACTGAACTGAGAATAGGTCCCCTATTGAAGGAATCAGAGAAAGAACTGGAAGAGCTTGAAGGGGCTCGAGACCCCAAAAGTACAACAATGTCAAGCAACCAGAGCTTCCAGGGACTAAGCCACTACCTAAATACTATACATGGACTGACCCTGGACTCTGACCCCATAGGTAGCAATGAATATCCTAGTAAGAGTACCAGTGGAAGGGGAAGCCCTAGGTCCTGCTAAGACAGAACCCCCAGTGAACTAGACTATGGGGGGAGGGCGGCAATGGGGGGAGGGTTGGGAGGGGGACACCCATAAGGAAGGGGAGGGGGGAGGGGGATGTTTGCCCGGAAACCGGGAAAGGGAATAACACTTGAAATGTATATAAGAAATACTCAAGTTAATAAAAAAAAAAAAGAAAGGTACTTATTAAGGAGTAGAGTTGGCATGAAATTTCATTTTAGACTGAACATCATATTTGGAAACAACTTCTGCCATATTTCAAAAGTCTCACTTATGAAAATATTAATGCAGTTAGTGGATCCTAGGAAAGAGATGAATTATCTCATAGAAATTTAAGATGCTTGACTGCATAAGGAAGATAATTGCTATTTCTTGAAGAGGTCACAATGACATCTTTGAACAAGAGCCTTAGAAAAATTCTGTTATGCCATTAGTTAAATTAGAAGAAACAAACAATAATTAAATTTATGGATCCTCAAATGAAAGCTTCCTTAGATTCTATATTGTATAAGATGCCTAAAGAAATTGATTACCTTTCTGTACATAAGGTCACAAACTGTATACATACAAAAGAATTTAACATACAAATGAAATGGCTTTTAATTGCTATATTTGTTAATAGTCTTAAAGTCAGAACTTGCCTGTTTCTTTATATTTTGGTTAATAAAGTTCATCATAAACTTTTTGACAACAATTCAAATATTAGTAGAGGTTGGTCTAAACCACACATCTTAAATTGTCTTATTTTGAAAAATATTTTCCTCTATTTTTGATTACTTACATTTTTACTTTCAGTAACAAAGCTATCATTTAATTTTTGAAAACAACTGAGAAACAAATGTCAGGTAAAATGGCAAATTGAAAGCAAGCTGGTTTTGTTTGGCCTTAAATTTGTAAATGCAGATGCTTCTTTCTTTATGGTTGCTATAACCCAGCTCTTCAATACAAATTACATCATGCTCATACTACCAACCTATGTAAGGCTGAGACAGAAAGACTTCCAGAAATCCCTAGCTGTACAAAGGTTTACAGAGTAAGGTATGCTCTTAAAGCAATAAAAATGAAATGAAATTAGTTTCCGTGGATCATATCTCTTGATTACAAATGACAACTAAGAGAATGTGTCTCAGAACTGCATGTTGCAACCTTGAGGAATTTGAAATTAATACTCCTCACTGTGCATGTGCAATCTTACTCCATATTGAAGCTATTCTGAAACTTAATATGAAAAACAAGATATATAACTCTCTTGGTAAATTTTATTATAGACCCACAAAAATAACTTTTATATGATTCCTGACCTGCTTGTATTCATGGATGGTCTATATGAATAGAAAGCATAAGCAGAATTATATAATTCTGTTTCTTTGATTTTCTTGAGAAATATCAAGGAGCATATCAAATAGAAACAAAGGCTCCTAACTGTAAGCTTTATAATAATATTCTGCATAAAATTATTTCAAGAATTCTACTTTTATATACCTTCCTAAAAAAATATTTTAAGTCTCTGGTCATAGGGTACTGACCTATAGGATAGAGCATGAACTTATGAAGAGCATAGTAAATTTAGTATCTAGACTCTTGTGTGTAGTTTCTTGTCTTGTCTATTCTAATTTACCTATATGTTTATAAAACATGTTTATTAACATGTTACCACTTTCTACAAATAATATCCAGCATCACTATGGGAAGAAGTATTGAAATTACATATATGTGTCTGTAGTCTTAGCAGGAAATAATAGAGGCTATGTGATCAAGTGTAAAGTAAATATGGAATTCAGTATCTCCTGAGTAAGGGATAATATATGATTCTAGAATAGTTGAAAATTTAAGGGGTTGGGGATTTAGCTCAGTGGTAGAGCGCTTGCCTAGCAACCGCAAGGTCCTGGGTTCGGTCCCCAGCTCCGAAAAAAAGAAAAAAGAAAAAAAATAAAATTTAAGTATAAAAATTTGCCCAGCACTACTTTCTTTCAAAAGATCCAGTTCACTTGTTTCAGTCTAAGAGGTGTTATCATCTCTTAATTTAGTAGGTATTAACTTTTTCTGCTATTTAATTGCTTGGCTAAATGAGTTGTTGATTTAGAACCATTTTGGATTGTAGTACTTAGGGAGCAGGTTCAGTCACAGAAAGCACAACGGAAAGTGAAAGAAAACAAAACTAACTCTGTGGTTATACACGTGAATAAATGGTGAAAATCATGCTGAAACTTCTGGGAACAGCACATGAGTGACTTACAAAAGGAGTTCTTATGGCAAGGCACTTGGAAAGTCCTGTCCACTTGGCAAGGACCTATGGAATTAATATTGCAGACCATTCCACAGATCCTAGAGAGCACATGTGTTTTAGGGCCTCTTGGCTTTTGCTGTGTTTACTCTTATAATATTTAGTTTTACTTTGTTAGTCAAGATTATGGATGAAATTATAATGAACCTGGAGTATTTTTCTTGAAACAAACAAACAAAAAAACTGGTTCCACTGATTATCCCTGGCTGCTTCTGCAGACATCTTGAGTAAACAGGAGAAATTCATCACTAAAGTTAATAATTATTACGTACTGAAGTATTTTTAAAAACAGATCATTTCATTCTAAGAATTTAGGAAATGGTATCTTAAAAGAAGACATTACAAACTTATAGAACACATGAGGAGGAAATAAAGGGTATAAAAGGTCAGACATCCCTCCAATGTCAGGAAATTAAGAAAGGAATCTAAATTTCCCATTCCCCTTAGAAGTAAAAGTGCATGTAGAAATTACCAGAAAGAATGAAAATTTGGCTCCAACATTTAAGACTTAGGTATTAAACATAACATTTTGAGAATGTATAAAGAAGAGGACTACAAGTACTTCCTATACAAAAGTAATATGAAGATTATAGAAATTAGACTTAGAGCTGAAAAACATTATTCTAAGTAGAGTATCATACTCTCTGCTGACCTCAAATATATAAAAACATCATAGTGTTAATGATTCACCATAGGGCTTGATCTTTCATTTTTGTAACCAGGTCTGCTGACTGCCTAGGCACAGTATGAATATGACTTGCCTGGCTAAATATAATCAGTTGCTTTCCAATAACAAAATATATACAAAGATACAAAATAAAAGTTAAATTAATGCCTAGATATGGGGTAAAGTTCAATTAGTGGTGACATGGGAATGGAAAAGATGAAAAGTATCCAAAATAACTAAGTAGAATCTCAGAAAATGATTAAAGATAAATAAATTGAAACTGCTTTTGCTTGAATGACTTGCAACTTGAATAAATAAAGATGGCTCAATTTATTTGGGGCCATTTGTTTGAAAGACAAGTGATGGTCAGGTTTCTCATTTATAGTGATTCCACATATTCATTCTGCAGGTCAGAGCCCCCCCTGGAGCTAAACTCTGAAAAGCAAAGACCTTGAATAGAAAATAAGAAATTAAAACAAATAAGTTTTCATAGCCATGGGATCTCCAACTGCATGCCAGAGTAACGGAGAGACTTTGACAGCCCAGGTTATCACAGTGCCTGCTGTTGCCACTCAGCTCTCCTATATGTTTTTCCACTGGAGTTATGAGCTGCCTGTCCTTCTGTCCTGTGGTATTCAAAACAAACTTTCCTTCTGCAGTGTGCACTTGGGGGCGGTTCTTGGAAGAGTGAGGAGACAGCCTGTCAGCCTCTGCTCATTAACCTAAGGACCATGTGACCAGTGAGGTGGCCATCTTGTGATTTGGTCTGCATTATTTGTTGGAAAAATGCCACAAGAAGATCACACTGGGATTTAGAAGTTTCTGGCTAATACTTAGCCAGGTAGCCTTTTGTGGCCAGATTGGTCTACAAAGAGAAACAGCATTTTGGAAAAGTGAAATAGCTTTGTAACCTAACATGCAATTGGTTCAATAAAGACTTCAAATTTCAAAAAAAAAAAAAAAAAAACAAATAAGTTTTCATGGTGATTCAGCATGTAGAGGGCTTTAACCGTGCTGGCACCCTGATAACACTAGGCATATTCACAAACGACCTGAGGAAAATCCCAATCATATTCTGCCCAATGATTTTCCAGAACACACTGTGATCGTCTGAGGTCTGGAAAATCTGGATAGACGTGGTGTGTGTAGCAAAACAAAAAACACTTTCATATTTGTCTTTCTATTTTGAGGAAGGCGACAATGGAGCTAGTCCTAAATGTCTCTCACATTCTGTTGGGAGATGATGGGAGTTACTGCTTCAACTTACTTGTCTTTGGGTTCACTTCAGGCAGTTAAATGACATAACTACAGTATCAATGGAGTTTTTATTTGAAAGTAGAGTGCTTTACCACCATTGTTGCCTGTCAATAAGATATTATGGGACAAAGGGCACAAAGCTCTTGATCTTAATATTGTTCTCTATACAAGTATTAAGTGGCTTTATATCTGTCTGGGCTCATTATATTTTATTGACAAACTCCTAAGCACTTTAGTAGTGTGGAGTGCAGTGCAGTGGAGTAGGTGTATGGATGGCCTATTTGGAAAGCAGACATGGTCTACAGTAAAAAAGGCTGTAAGCCATTTAAAATGAATTTTTCTGTACACAATATGCAGCTACTTATGTATATCTTCAAATAGATTTTGGTTAGGAGCATTATCTTTGGGAAAGTCTTATTTGTAAACTAATAGAATAATTTTTTCTCTCAGAAATGGAGAACTTCTGGGTATATGGAACAGCACCAAAAGAATGAATGTAGAATTTACTGTACAAATTAGGGGAAGAAAGTTACAAATATTTCAGGAGAAAAATTTTGAGGAATAATACTCTATATAAAGAACACTATCACTATCTGCCCTATGTTCAATTAATACTCACTGAAATCTGTACACTTATGCACAACGTAACATGTATTTTTGACATTTTATATTCATTTCCATACTTCTAGGAAAATAAATAGCTTTTATTTAATGTATATGTATTTATTTATTTTATTAATTATTTGGTTTGTTTGCATCTCAAATATCCTACTTCCCGGTTTCACATCCACACACTCCCCCATGTAGCAACCTCCCTCTCCTTCCTCCCCTCTATCTCTAAAAGGGTGCTCCTGGACCCACTCAGCATCTTCTGCCCTATCCCTCCAGCATCCCCCTATGCTGGCTCATCAGACCTCCACAGTACCAAGATCCCCCAGTCCTCACTGATGTCAGACATGGCCAGTCGCTACTACCTATGTATCTGAAGCCAGGTGTCCCTCCCTATATGCTCCTTGGTTGGTGGTCTAGTCCCTGGGAGCACTGGGTGGACCAGCCAGCTGATGTTGTTCTTCCTATGGGATTGCAATCCCCCTCAACTCCTCTAGTCCTTCCATTAGCTCCCATACCAGGGTGCCTGAGCTCAGTCTGATGGTTGGCTCCAAGCACCCACATCTGCATTGGTCAGTTGCTGCCTGAACCTCTGAAGGAGCAGCCACACCTGGTTCCTGTCAGCAAGTGCCTCCTGCCAATAGCAGTAGTGTAGGGTTGGGTGTCTGCAAACAGGATTGATCTACATGCGGGGCAGTCCCTGGTTAGTCCTTCCTTCAATCTCTGCTCCATTTTTGTGTCTCTGTTCTTCCTTTAGACAGGAACATTTCTGGATTAAAAACTTTGAGATGTGTGTGGGGCTCCATTTTGCCACCTGGGGCAGTGCCTATCTACTGGAGATGGTTTCTGGAGGTTCTGTCTCCCCTTCTCTACTAAAATCATCCCGTTAGGTTTTGGAAGCCTATCTTTCCCTGGCATCTGGGACCCTCCAGTGGCTATCCCCTGTTCCTCCCCTCCCACTCCCCGCTACACAGATGTCCCTCAACAGAAGAATGGATACAGAAAATGTGATGTGGTACATATACACGATGGAGTACTACTCAGCTATTAAAAACAACTACTTCATGAAATTTGCAGGCAAGTGGGTAGAACTAGAAACATAATCCTGAGTAAGATAACTAAAACACAAAAGACCATACATGGTATGTACTCAAGTTTAAGTGGATATTATCCCCCAAACTCACAATGATGCCCAAGATACAACCCACATCATACCATATGGAGCTTGGGAGGAGAGAAAACCAGGGTGTGGATACTTCAATCTTGCATTGAAGGAGGGAGCAGGATGATCACAGGAGGTGGAGGGAGGAGAGACTGAGAGTCAGAAAGGAAGGAGAAGAAATAAGGGGGTGGGCAGGATCAGGTACTGGAGAGAAGAGGAGAGAGGTACAGAGGATCAGGAAATCAAGTAAATTATTTTAAGGAAAATTTTTCTAAAGGGGAATATTGAACTCCAGAAAAATAAACATTCCTTTTGTATGCATCAGCCATTAGTGCACAAGAATAAATAAGCTGGCCTCTAAAGTGCCAATGATGGCTTACAAGAAACAGTGAAAATGCATAAAGCCCATCTATTACCCACTTCCCCTTGGGATGAAATATATGACACTCACTTATAAGTCACAAAAATAGACCCCCCCAATAAACATTTTTACTCTTATCTATGAATGTCAAAGAATACTAGAAAAAGATTATTATCCAGGCACATCACTTACATATTTTTTCACTACAAAAGGTACAAGAAAATCAATAAAAATTATCTTGGATCCCATGAAGAATAGAACTGGAATGTATTCGAAACCTCTTCTTATACTTATTCTACATAAACTGAAAATGAGGAAAATGTATGGCACTTAAGATAACAAATTTGTTTTAAAATTTAGTAATCTATGAACCCCAAAATGTACTCTAACTCACTGCAATGTCAATCTTACAGAGAATTTTTAAAAATCACTTGTATGATACTTCTGCCACAAATTCAGAATTTCTTCTGTTGACATTTTTTATACTTTCGAAAAATCACATTAAGTCAGCATAGAGTTTAGCTTTTCTTACATAGGCTTATATAAGTCTTTAGTTTTCAGATAGCATCTTTCAGCCTTTTCAGCACTGAACAGCCAGAAGAAAGACATACTGAGATCTGACATACGGGAATAGCTCTGAAAATGAACCTAAGTTCCAAGGCAAATCCCAGAAGATTTGCGTGGATTCTCTTTAAGCTGAAGCAGTTTTGAATGCCCAGACCAGTACATGAAGTAGAAGTACTTTTAAAGCTACCAGGTAATAGGTACTATAGATCTTATATCTAACCCATCTTGTCAGTTTCCCCATTTTCTTTTCCTTTATATTTTCACCAAAAGAAGCAGAAAACTAGTAAAATGGTCTGGATGAATAGTCTAAACTATTTGTGTCCAAGTTAGTTTGGCGTTCTTTGTAAATTGATAATTATTAAATTCTTAAAGATGCTGGGAGAAATTGACTGGATTAAACAATTTAAAGCTTCAGTAATGTCTATTCACTGCTTCTCATTGTTATGATTGTTGCAAGTACACACTGACATACAAGGACAGTTTTCATACTCCACTAAGCTAGATCTACACTTACAATTACTGAAGTCATTCAGGCCCAAAATGTGCTTTTGCCTGAATTACCAAAGCAATTACACCTATCCCTAGAGTGGTTACTGATTGAAAAATCTAAGGGCGTGATTACAGCAAATCTCTGGGATTCTTCATGTTTATTTCCTTCCAAGTTATACATTCTTGGAATTTAGAAAACAAAGAAAACATGAGTCCAGAATGCCCAGTATTGTGTGAACAACATAGAGCTTATTTGCAAAGGACTGTACAAAGTCGTGAGAAGAATAGGGTAGAGGAAAGTAACAACTTGGAAGAATTGTTTTCTTATTTTATCCCCTGGGAAAAGGTGTGACCTTAAACTTTCCTGTGAAATCTAATGCTCTACTGGGAGAAGGAAAGACAGTCCACAGGAAGGAGAGGAGGAGAAAAGCTTGTATTATTAAAAGTTTAAATGCATCATGGTCTCTGTTTAAAAACAATCTTGATGAATTGTTCTTAAAAATGGTATTGATCTAGGTAATCAATCTTGGAGCTTTTGTCAAAAAGGTTTTTTTTTTTTTATTTCACCAAAACTACACTATTGATTACTTGCATCAGAACAGAGCTTTAAAAAGAAGAAATGCATTCAAGTCAACGCTATTGCTGATGCCCCTGAAAATTCTAGAGTTGCACATCGACCCCCATTTAAAAAAAACTGACTTCAGAAGTAGTCACTAGTGGGTTTTGCTTCATCCCTATCTGTCCCTTGACAACTATTGTAAATCTTGTTGCCTGATACTACCCACCCTGCACTTTAACAGGCTGGGCTGTGGTAATTGAGCTCAAACCTTGCAAAACAAAGACAAGAACAACAAACTTACAAAGGTGTTTAATGGTTAAAATAAAGGCCTTGCCAGCCAACTCCAGGATCGATGAAGATAAACTGGCAAGCGAAGTTCTGCAGTTTAAAAATCTTGAGTGATTTCTGCATTAGTGTAAAATCCCAGAAAAGCTGAGAAAACACCTAAATCCTGCAAGCCATATTCAATCATTTGAAAGATTTACTTGGCAGGATAAGAGTGAATTTAGCAATCCTTCTGGGTCTGTATTTATGATGTTTATGCATGACAAGTTCTCTCTATACATGTCTTGGAGTTAGCACAGAAGCATTCTCACCAGCAGTAAAAGCATTATTCTATCTATGTTAGTAAGTCAGCTCACTGTTATGTAATTACTTAACATCTAAATGCTTTGCCCAGAATAGAAATTCCAAAAAGAAGGACATAATTTAAATAATCCTAGTCAATGGGAAAAAGAGATCTCATATTGTAGGATTGTAGGAGTATCAACTTCTAGGCCTGTCACATGACAGGTATAACAATGACAGTATCATTCTATGGCTACTCCAGGCCCAAAATGTCTGCCACAGTCTCAGAAATAAGAAACAAAATCCTCAGTCTGGAAAGTGACTTTAAGGGATAAGGAAGCAAATATCCCTAAGATGTTGTGTCATGAATACAAACCAGATTGCAAGAACACATTCATGTGGAGAATGAATAAAATGAGTATGTATCTTCACCTTTAAAAATGCTCATATACAAGCCATGGAAAATAAATAGATATTTGAGGCCACATCACAGTTGTTTGTGCCTTGCTGCGATATGTACAGAGAGAAGGCCATTTCCCATCTGTATTTGAATTCATGACAGCCTGCTACAGAAGTGTACCTCACAGAGAAAAACACCAAACTGCAATTGAAATAATATTCCACAGAACACCTGACCATATTCCTATACTATTGTTTCTAATTACTATATATTCTAATAATATAATTGAAGTAGACATTTGTAGTTTACCATATATCTTGTAAACGTTCTATCTTTTAATATTTTGAACACATATAATAAAATATGATCATATTTACCTCTCATTTCCTCCTCCACTTTCCTTCACATTATTCCTACCATGTACCCTTTTTACTTTTTTTGTTCACCCACTAAGTCCAGATAGTGCTTTTCTGTACATGAGTAGATTGGTATATAAAAGAATAGTGGTTCTCACTCTATGGGTAAGACCCCCTCCATATTTACATATCAGATACCCTGCATATCAGATAATTACATTACAATTCACAACTACCAAAATTACAGCTACCAAGTTGCAATGAAATAATTTTATAGCTGGGAGTCACTACAATATGAGGAACTATATTAAAGGTTCACAGCATTAGGAAGGGTGAAGATCACTGTATGAGACCCAGGGAACCTGTCAGTGTCTTTATCCTCTATCAATAAAGAATGACCTTCTGAGAAACTATCAATTACCAATAACTCCTTAACAAGGGGTTCGGCCAAATGAACCCTTCCTCAGCAACACGGAAATTTTAACTGGTTTGATCTTACTTAGGTAAATTTCTATATTTTTGAGAGTTCATGAATGCAATAGCCATGCTATATCCACAATATAGCATGTGCTAACATTCCTTCCCGTTCTCCAGCTCTTATATCCTTTCCACTTTCCATGTTCTTTGTTCGAACCTTGGTGGACTTCATATATTCACATAATCCTAGAGATGATATGTTTCATTCATTTACCACAGGAGATGATTTGACACCATGATCCTTTAGCAGAATAACAATAGTAGATTCTATCCTACAGATCCTACAGATGAAATTCTTAGTGATAGACATTTTACCATGATTACAATACCAGACATAAAAGTTTTTTGGGAGGACTTAAGCTTCAAAGAAAACTAGAAAGTGATTAGCTACTACATACAGTCACACCACTATTATACCAGCAGGTACAATTTTCTTGGCATGTGACTATTAAAGCATGCAGTGTCTCAACACTGGATAGGACTATGTATTTATCTCTACCCACCCCCATATAGCTTTCTCATCTATCCTCCTACCAAAAATCTCTGCTTATATCTTTAACTCTCAGTAATAGTCCATGTGTTCTACTATCATCCTTCAATTTTCTTTTTAAGTTGGTTTATAAGATAGTAGATATACATACAAATTTTCATACTCTATCCTAGTTAGTCTATTCCTTCAACTCCTGTTTTTCCTTATACAACCACAACTTTCCCTGGTTAACTTAAAATTATTTCTATATTCTAAACTATAACTACATATAAAAATTATAATGTATCTCTTTTGGGCTCTAACATCTATTAAATGCTATAACATGGATGGTTATCTTATAAAAACACTTTCTGAAACTTTCAAATACATTTTACCCAAGTAATTACATAAAAGGTCCCTATGAATACATATATTACTATAGTAGATTTTACATTGTTCAATTATGACTTTGTATCTTTACAAAAACATACTGTAAAAATAGGTTTAAAGAATTTTCAGGGGTATTTTATTTTATAAAAATGAATACATATAAAAGCTAT
>NC_141554.1:99017500-99080000 GCF_021556685.1 Rattus norvegicus
ACCTACACACCTGCCCTCTAGCACATGGCACATGCAAACCATAGACACAATTGCCACTACACCATGCAGCATAGGCTTAGAATGTTACCCAAGAATCCATCAGCCATGTGTCTAGCCTGCAGAAGGAACTAGCACAATGTGTGAGCATGTGGTGGACAGACTGAAGAGAGAAAGAGAGAGTGAAGTGGAGCAGCTTACGTTTTATGAAGACATGGAACTGAAGACTTGAAGATGGAGAAGAGTAACCTGTTGTGAGTACCCAGTCCTGCCACCTGAATCCAAGGTGAGGTCCCAGCCTGAGCTGGTCCTAAGGGCTCTGACTTGGGTGGTTATGCAGCAGCAGGTGTTGGTATCTCCTATTACCACTGAAGAGCACAGCGGGTTTCTGTGATTGAGGCAGCTGCTGGGGATCACATGGATGCAAAGGGTGTGAAGAACTGGTCCTGCCCCGCAGTGGCCTTGAAGCTCTGGAAAACTCTTCTCACCTGATGCAGCACTCTTAAAAGAGGCCCTACACATTGCCCAACCCCCACAGTAGATCTGGCTCTGGTTGCAGGGGTGTGGCTGAGCTGGTCTAAAAGCATAAGTGTGGGAGAGCTGACCGTACCACTCATCTGTTGTGGGATGGCAAGGTACAGAGGTGATGCCTCCTGCCCATTGTCTCCCTTTCAACTAGGAATGTTGCACAAAGGGTCATGATTGAGGAAGAGCTAGACCTGCCCCTCCCCAGCTGCAGCACTTCAGAGAGTGGGCCTTGCACCTTGTCTGAACAGCATAGCAGCAATGAACTTCGTGGTGGGAAAGCAGAGCACATGAGAAAGATGGCCTACCACACATCTGCTTTGAGGTGATGTCAGTGTAGTGTGTGTGTGTGTGTGTGGGGGGGGGTGATACCTTCTCTCCTAACCTGATTCCTTACCACCTGTGGTAGTCAGGAGACCTGGTCATGAGAGTAAGTGAACTGGCCTTGTTGTTTACCAGCAGCAGCTCTGGGGAGAGTGGGCCCTGTCTTCATCTGGGCAGTAAAGTTGCCCTGGTCAACATGGCAAAGATGAGCCACCCCCAAGTGCAAGAGTGAAGAAGTGCTAGTATAGTCGCTCATCTGCTATGAGGTGGTGTGGTTACGAGGTGATGCCCTATTCCCAGCTAGCTTTTCACCACATGTAGCAGTCAGAAGAGTTGGCCTCAATGGCAGGAGAACAGGAGAACTAGCCCTGCCCATCTCTGGCCTTAGCATTTGGGAGATCTAGCCCTGCACCTTACCTGGGCAACACAATAGAGCTTGATCTGATGGTGAAGGAACAAGAGAGATTGTCTGAAGGATCTGGGAGTGGAAGAATTGGTACAGCCCTTCAGGCTAAAGCACTTTGGAGAGTGGCCCCTGTGCCTTGACTAGGCAGCACGGTGGAGCTTCCTCTGGAAGCATGGTGTGGATGAAGTCATAAGAACATGAAAGTTATCCCTGCCTCCTACTCATGGTGTCATGGGATGTCCTAGGTGGAGCAGTGCAGGAGAGCTCATGCTGGTGGTGCAGATAAGGGAGAATTGGCCAGTTGACCAGCTCAGCTACTACTCAGGCACAGATTCAGGTTTTGGAGTTGGTCCACCCCGAAATCTATACCCTCTATAAACACTTGGGATGCATGATAGGGCCAACCCTTCAGATTCAAATCTGTAAGGTCTCCACAACACAAGACAACAGCAGGATAATGAGAAGGGGTCCTGGTGAGAATCCAGGATTGATGGTGACAAAGAAGCCAGAGACTTCAAATGTTACTCACCATAAATATTTGTAAATGAAGATGTATACACAGAGCAATATACAATGGGATGCACTGCAACATATTACAGCTTCCTCAATATGATGTTTTTCTAAGCGCTCTCTCTCTTTCTCTCTATTCTTTAGAAGAGGGGAGGTGTTAGAAGAGTGAAGTGTGGATATGAGGGGACAGACACATGAGTAGGCCTGGTGTGCATGATGTAAAACTCACAATGATTCAGTAAAAAATTTAAAAAACTAAGACATCCCTTGTGTATCTTAGAACAAACATAATTTTATATATATACTCTTTGTTATGGTGATGCTACTTATGCCAGATCAAATACTTGAACACACTGAAAATTACAGTAGTTTATATTTTTTAAGCTTAATCTCTGTCAAATCTCGCAATGGGATATTAAAATTAATTTAGATGATATACCAGAATATATATGGCACAGGTAATTCATATATTAAATTGTCAGAAGAAGAAAATGAAACCCTAATGAAGAGAGATTGCAAAATACTAAACTATGATAAAATTAGTAGTTGATTATAAAGTAAAGAATATACTGGTGAAGTGCTAATGTAAAGGACAGATCAAGAAAATGACATGCCAAATAAGAATATTAGTTTCACATTTATGTACTTACTAGGAAGTGTATTGTTACAAACTCTAAATGGTATGAATAATGGTCATTAAAATTTCTTAATCATTATCACTTAACATAGATACTTTCAGTTATAAGTAAATAATTATCAAAGAAAAGAGTTAAAAGTTTCATGTTTGTTTATAGCTGGCTATTGACTTACCATGATATACATATTAACAAATGGCAATTATCATCTTGATGCTTCTGTTTGTATAATGAAGAGCCTTTTTAATAAAGTTATTACTCTTTTCTGATCTGTGATAGAATTATAGATCCTGCTCTTGCCTTTGTATGTACCCTAAAAGTTTCACTGAGTCAGTATTAACCTATGTTCATGTCTACCAGACTACTCTCAGTAACATGTCAATTGTTCAGTTAGAAAAGATTATATTTATGTCTATATCCTTTCTGTATAACTTCTTGTACTTTACAAAAACCTGTACAATTCTCCAACTTTGCAACTCTTCTCTCTGTAATCAGCTTTAACTTTATGCATAGATTAGAATTGGACAGAAATCAAATACAGAGTGTAAATTTGCACATTTTGATTTCTATACATGTATTTCCTTATAGAATCTAGAACTATACTCATAACATAATCAAAAATGTCAATTACTGGTCAGCACATCTCCTCCTAGAAGAGATATGTGAAAAATGCTTTAAGAGGAAAATATAGGAACACTACAAAGTTTCTCTTTCTTTTTCTGTACTTTTTTTTCTTCGACTGAAGACCCAGATGCTTTGAATATGTAAACACACATATTCATTGAGTCAAGAAGAAGTATGGAAATATTTTGCGAAAATTGAAAAGAAGCATTTGAGACAGATATTTCTCTATAGACTATATGTAGATGTTATACTTACCTTTGTATGGTAGTTTAAATGAGATGACCTCCATAATCCAAATGTTTGAACACTTGGACCTTAGGTGATTGCTGGTTTGAGAGGCTTAAGAGGTATGTTCCTGGTGGAGAAAATATGTCACTGTGAAAATTGAAATACTTATAACATTCTCAGGTTGTTCTTTGCTTCTTGATTATGTTTCCATATGTGAAAACTCTGCTCTGATCACTATACTTTGATTTACCATTAAGAACTAAAAAAATCTTGATCCATAAGCTAAAACAAACTTTCTAATTTATAATTTACCCCGGTCATGGTGTTGTCTCATAGCAAGAGAACTTTAACTAATACAGAAGATAGTAACAAGGAGAGGATGATTGTTGTAAAGAACAAAAGGATGTGACCTGGTCTAAATATTAAGCATGGAAACCCCAATTATGGAACGTATCACTTTTTTCTTTTATTGAATATTTTTTATTTACATCTAAAATGTTATTCCCTTTCCAGTTTTCCTGGAGATAAGACCCTATCCCATCCCCTTCTCCTTCTTCTATAAGAGTTTTTCCCTTTCCATCAACCCTATTTCCTGTCCCCAATAATCCCCTACACTGGGGAAGGGGTCCAGCCTTGGCAGGACAAAGTGCTTCTCCTTCCATTGGTGCCAAACAAGGCCATCTTCTGCCACATAGATAGCTGGAGCCGTGTGTCAACCCATGTATAGTCTTTGGGTAGTGGTTTAGTCCCTGGGAGCTCTGGTTGTTTGGCATTGTTGTTCTTATGGGATTGCAAGCCCGTTCAGCTCTTTCAAACCTTTCTCTAATTCCTCCAATGGGGATCCTATTCTCAGTTCAATGGTTTGTTGCCAGCATTTGCCTCTGTATTTGACATGATCTGGCAGTGTCTCACAGGAGACATCTATATCCAGCTCCTCTCAGGAGCATGCACTTCTTAGCTTCAATATTCTTATCTAATTTTGATGGATATATGTAAATATAAATATATATGGGCTGTATGCCCACATGGGACAGGCACTGAATAACCGTTCCTTCAGTCTCTGTTCCAAACTTTGCTTTGATATCCCCACCTATGAATATTTTTTCTCCCATTTAAGAAGGAAAAAATAAATCATCCACACTTTGGTCATCCTTCTTGAGCTTCATGTGATCTGTGGATTGTATCTTGGGTAATTCTTGCTTTTGGGCTAATTACCACTTATTAGTGAGTGCACACCATGTGTGTTTTTCTGTGACTGGATTACCTCACTCAGGATGATATTTTCTAGTTCAATCCCTTTGCCTATGAATTTCATGAAGTCATTGTTTTGAGAGCTGAGTAGTACTCCACTATGTAGATGTACCACATTTTCTTTTCTTTTCTTTTTTTTTTTATTAACAAGTATTTCTTATATACATTTCGAGTGTTATTCCCTTTCCCAGTTTCCGGGCAAACATCCCCCTCCCCCTCCCCTTCTTTATGGGCGTTCCCCTCCCCATCCTCCCCCCAACAGTCTACTTCACTGGGGGTTCAGTCTTAACAGGACCCAGGGCTTCCCCTTCCACTGGTGCTTTTACTAGGATATTCATTGCTACCTATGAGGTCAGAGTCCAGGGTCAGTCCATGTATAGTCTTTAGGTAGTGGCTTAGTCCCTGGAAGCTCTGGTTGCTTGGCATTGTTGTACATATGGGGTCTGGAGCCCCTTCAAGCTCTTCCAGTTCTTTCTCTGATTCCTTCAACGGGGGTCCTATTCTCAGTTCAGTGGTTTGCTGCTGGCATTCGCCTCTGTATTTGCTGTATTCTGGCTGTGTCTCTCAGGAGCGATCTACATCCGGCTCCTGTCGGTCTGCACTTCTTTGCTTCATCCATCTTGTCTATATGGGTGGCTGTATATGTATGTACCACATTTTCTTTATCTAGTCATCTGTTGAACGGCATCTGGGTTCTTACCTGTTTCTGGCTATTATAAATAAGGCTGCTATGAACATAGTGGAGCATGTGTCTTTGTTGTATATTGGTGAATATTTAGGTGTTTGCCCAGGAGAGGTATAGCTGAGTCCTCAAGTAGAGCAAGGTTCCAGTTTTCTGAGGACCCTCCAGAGTGATTTCCAGAGAGGTAGTACCATTTTGCCATCCCACCAGCAATGGAGGAGTGTTCCTCTTTCTCCATATCCTCACCAGCATCTATTGTAACTTGAGTTTTTGATCTTAGCGATTCTGAATAGTATGAGGTAAAATCTCAGGATTCTTTTGATTTGCATTTCCCTGATGACTAAGGATGTTGAACATTTTTTTAGGTACTTCTCAGACATTCGATATTCCTCAGGTGAGAATTCTTTGTTTAGCTCTGTACCCCATTTTTAATAGGGTTATTTGGCTTTCTGGAGTCTAACTTCTTGATTTCTTTGTATATTTTGTATATTAGCCCTCTACTGGATGGGAGATTGGTAAAGGTCTTTTCCCAATCTGTTGTTTGCCTTCTTGTCCTAATGGCAGTGTCCTTTGCCTTACAGAAGCTTTGCAGTTTTATGAGGTCCCATTTGTCGATTCTTGATCTTAGAGCATAATCCATTGGTGTTTTGTTCAGGAAATTTTCCCTAGTGCCAATGTGATCAAGAATCTTCCCCACTTTTTTTCTATTAGTTTGAGTGTTTCTGGTTTGATGTGGAGGTCCTTGATCCACTTGGACTTAAGAGTTGTATAGGGTGATAAGAATAGATTTATTTGCATTCTTTTGCATGCCACCTTTCAGTTGAACCAGCACCATTTGTTGAAAATGCTATCTTTTTTCCACTGGATGGTTTTAGCTCCTTTGTCAAAGATCAAGGGTCCAGTGGTGTGTGGGTTCATTTCTGGATCTTCAATTACATTCCATGGATCTATCTTCCTGTCTGTATACCAATACCATACAGTTTGTTTGTTTGTTTCTTTTAATCACTACTGCTCTGTAATAAGGGTTGACAGAAGGAATGGTGATTTCCCCCAGGGGTCTTTGATTTTATTGTTGAGGATATTTTCCCTATCCTGGGGTTTTTATTATTCCAAATGAATTCGTCAATTTCTCTTTCTAACTCTGTGAAGAATTAGGTTGGAATTTGGATGGGAATTACATTGAATCTGTAGATTTCTTTTGGTTGGGAGACTTTTAATAACTGCTTCTATTTCCTTAGGAGTTATGCAGTGGTTTACATGGTTTATCTGATCCTGCTTTAAATTTGGTACCTCATATTTGTCTAGAAAATTGTCCATTTCTTCCAGATTTTACAGTTTTGTTGAATATAGGTTTTGTAGTAGGATCTGATGATTTTTTGAATTTCCTCAGATTCTGTTGTTATATCTCTGTTCTCATTTCTGATTTTATTGGTTTGGATACACACACTGTGCCCTCTGGTAAGTCTTGCTAAGTGTTTATCTTGTTGATTTTCTCAAAGAACCAGCTCCTGGTTTTGTTGATTCTTTGTATAGTCCTTTTTGGTTTTACTTGCTTGATTTCAGCCCTGAGTTTGATAATTTCCTGTCTTTTTTCCCCTCTTTGGTGTATTTGCTTCCTTTTGTTCTAGAGTGATTAGGTGTGATGTCATACTGTTAATGTATGCTGTCTCCTGTTCCTTTTTTGGAGGCATTACATTGCTTTCCTTGTGTCTCATAAGTTTGGATATGGTGTGCATTCATTTTCATTAAATTCTAAGAAGTCTTTAATTTCTCTCTTTATTTCTTCCTTGACCAAGTTATCATTGAGTTGAACATTTGTTCAACTTCCATGTATATGTGAGCTTTTTTAAACTTTTATTATTATTTAAGATCAGCCTTAGTCCTTTGTGATCTGACAGGATACATGGGATTATTTTAATGTTCTTTTATCTGCTGAGGCCTGTTTTGTGACTGTTATATTGTCAATCTTGGGCAAGGTACTGTTTGGTGCTGAGAAGAAGGTATATTCTTTTGTTTTAGGATGAAAGGTACAATAAATATCTGTTAAGTCAATTTGTTTCATAACTTCTGTTAGCTTCTCTATGTCTCTGTTTTATTTCTGTTTCCATGACCTGTCTATTGATGAGAGTGGGGTGTTGAAATCTCCTACTATTATTGTGTGAGGTGCAATGTGTGCTTTGAGCTTTAGTAAAGTTTCTTTTATGAATGTAATTGCCCTTGCATTTGTAGCATAGAAAATTAGGATTGAAAGTTCTTGGTGGATTTTTCCTTTGATGAATATGAAGTCTCATTCCTTATCTTTTTTTAATGTCTTTGGTTGAAAGTCAATTTTATTTGATATTAGAATGGCAACTCCAGCTTGTATTTTTTGGGCCATTTGCTTGGGAGAATTTTTTTCCAGACTTTTACTCTAAGGTGGTGTCTGTGTCTTTGTCTCTGAGGTGAGTTTCCTGCATGCAAAATGCTGTGTCCTCTTTACATTTAACATAGTCTATTAATCTATGTCTTTTTATTGGGGAATTGAGTCGTTTTCGTTTCTTTCAGCGCAATCTGGGAACAGAATGCTTCTGTGTTTGTGTGACCTGAAGCCTCTGTGTGGTTTGCTTGGCCCAGAAGAGTTGGTCTTACCTCTGCTCTCAGGTGTTTAGGGGCTCCTGGCAACTAGCTTTCAATTCTTTGTGTAGGAAGAAACCCGAAGGGTCCTGCTCCTGACTGCTCCTAAGTCCCTATGCCCAGAGAGCACTGATAGAACTAGGTGATTTCCTCTTGGGTCAAGAATATGGGCAGAAAGTAGCTGTCCCCTCTGAGTTCTCAGGAGTGTCCCATTTCTGGGGGTCCAGCTCTTTCCCCCACAGGATTTGGGTGGAGGGACCTGTGGCACAAGTTCAATTTAGTTCAGGGTGCAGGCCAAAACCAGGTTCCTGCTGCTGACTGCTCCTATATTCTTGTATCCAGAGGCACTATACAGTTACCTCTTGGGCCCAGAATGTGAGAAGTGGGCAGATGTGGCTGTCTGCCCTGTGGTCTCGGGATTGTCCACATGTCTGGGCAGAACTTATCATTTTTACGTCTGTCTATTCATAGATTACTGCCAACTCTTCCAAATGAAACTGGCTAATTAGTAAGTAATCGAAAGAAAATTAGAATCACGCACTGTTGTGATAGTTTTCATGTTATGTACACATGATTGTGGGGATAGTTTCTTCCTTTTTCTTGTATCTATCCCTTCCAAAATACTAATAGATTACCTTTGTGTTATACCTTAGTAATTCTATGAAGAACCACAAGGCAGAAGCTATAATAGTAGAATTCCCTTATTATACACAATATATGTTTTCATATACTACAAAGACAGCGTATCATTCTCTTTATAATTCTTCCTTAGCATATAATTAACTTTAAAATGGTCTTTCTGAGACCATTATAATATAATTGCCAATTGTATTTCACATGTAACAGCTAAAAATAATAATAAATTGCCCATTATAAATAACATTTCTAAGAGTAATATATGTTCTTATACTTCTATATGTTTTACCAAGCCATTATGATACCTGAAATTTTATGTTGTCTTCTTACAACACTATGGGCAGTCACATTTCCCTTCTTTACAAATGGTAGGGAAATGTTCAAAAAGGATTGGAAATAAATAGAAATGTGACAGGCAAGTTCAACTGCCAAAAACTTTTTATATTAAATTGCTTTTTAGTCTATGTCCAATGTACTATTTTCAGTTAGATCACTATTTGGCTATGCTCAAAGTTAGTAGAAAAGTGAATTTCCTAAATGATCATTTTTCAAACTATCTGCTCACACTCTCAACTTAATTTAAGTAATGGGCACTGGCAGTTTCTGTGCAAAATGAAGAGGAAAAAGAGTAAGGAAAATCTCATTTTATCAAACAACCAAGTAGACCAAGTATGTCAAACACATGCATTTTCATTTTGCTAAAGAGAACAGGCTCAACAGAGCATTAAAGAACATATTACCATAGAAACAATTCTATGCCAGCATATCAAATCAGGATACATTCAGGTTACTTTTCTGATTTATGGGTCCCATAGCATCCTTCTGCCAAGGTTGAGTCCCATGATAAGAAAGGCAGATTAATTCTAAAGGCATATGTCATCCTTCATTTTTTCCTCCATTCTCTAACAATTATGAATGAGATACCAGTGACCAAGGGATGAGTAAACTTAGAGCTATGAATATTTCAAGCATAATCTAGTTCACAGTAAAACAAACACAAATCAGGTATACCATGTTTCACCAAATACAAAAATTATAATAGCCTACATTTTCTTTAGTATTGGTTCCCCTAGTGCCAAGAAGCAGAAAATTCTTATTTTTTAAATGTATTGTTAAATTATGAGTATTATAACGATATGTACAATGTACTCCTACATGCCAGAAGAGACTATCATATCCATTTAGTGATAGTCATGGGCCACCATGTGGTTGCTAGAAATTGAACTTAGAACTTCTGGAACAGTGACCAGTGCTCTTAAACTCTAAAGCATCTAACTAGCTTTCACATTTTTTATTTCTATGACAAGCTTTTTTGCCTTCTGTTTCTTGACGTACAGAGTCAGTTTTTATAAGTATTTCAAACTTAAAAATAATCTTTTGTAATTGACAGAATGTCTCTCTCTTTCTTTCTTTCTTTTTTTCATGCCTTGAGGAAAACATATCTTTAGATTCAGTTAAAATCTCCAGACCATGTATTTTGAGTTAATGTAAGATAAAAATAAATTGTTATTCAGAATTATCATTATCCTCTCCATAAGGAGAATCAGTACTATGAATCATATAACAATACTCAAAACCTAAAGCATTTTAGAGTATTATGGTACAATTCCCACAAATAAAACTAAAACCATATTGGCCAGATTTTATTTTCTTTAGAAATTAAAATGTAAAAGGGTTACTTGAAAATATTTTTAATGGCTCTCTCTCTCTCTCTCTCTCTCTCTCTCTCTCTCTCTCTCTCTCTCCCCTGTGTGTGTGTGTGTGTGTGTGTGTGTGTGTGTGTGTGTGTGTGTAGAAAGCCACAGTAAGCATAACTATTTTCATTATAGGACCAAAAGTAGAGACAATCTTTATAAAACATTCCTTTTAGTATTTTGAAAGTAATTACAGTAATAAAGTGCTGTCTTTCATGTACCAAGTTGATATTAAGGACCAAAGATAAGTAAGTTGAATGCTTTGAATTGTGTATGAAGAAGAAAGGGTAATTATTTTTTAAGAATTTATTGACCCTCTCACACCTAGCAGAACTTTGTGACCCAGAACACTCATTTCCAAAACCTAAGACTAAGGAAAGGTGTGCAGCATTTAGCTACACATATATCAAATAAATCTAACCAATCTAGAAGAAGATCAAAACTATGATATCTGTCCTGTCCTATAGGTAAACTGCCATAGGTAAATAGTCACTAGATTTTTCCATCATTTGAGCAACACTCCAAGAACATAATTCTCATAAGAATTTTTATTCCAGCAAAAGATGAGTGCCGTGGTTATCTAACATTATTAATAAATGACCAGAAATAAGAAAAAGTTCAAACTTACAGCCTTTTCACAGTATTAATTTATGTGGTGTAGGATAAGTTAGTCCATCCAAATTGTATTAGATTGGCATCCAAGAAGCAATGTGCAACTGACTCATCTTATTGGAGGCCAAGTAGAACAAGATTGTTTTATTGAATATTTTATGTATTTACCCTTCAAATGTTAATCTGTTTCCTTCTCCCCCTAACATATCCCATTCCCCTGTTTCTATCAATATGTGCCCCCTCTTACCCACCCACTCTTACATTACCACCCTATATTACCCTACACTGGGAAAAGAGCCTTCACAAGACCTAGTGCATCTAACCCTATTGATGCCAGACAGTGACATCTGCTGCTACACATGCAGCTGGAGTCAAAGGTCCCTCTTTGGATGCTGGTTTAGACCCTGGGAGCTCTAGGGGGTGTGGTTGGTCATTGCTGTTGTTCCTACATAGTTGCAGACCCTATTAGATCCTTAGGTCTTTTCTCTAACTCCTCCATTGGGGTCGCCATGCTAATTCCAATGGTTAGCTGCAATCATCCTCATAATTATCAGTAAGACTCTAGCAGAGCCTCTCAGGAGACATCCATATCAGGCTCTTGTGTTGATGCCCACACCTATACAGCACCAAAAATGGAGCGTAAGCCTGAGGGATTAAAAAACACACACAGGAGGGTTATTCATATTAAGAAAGAATGTCCAAGCTGGATTCCAAACTTTGCAGAGCCCTGGCCACAGCTCACTGCTCCCGAAACCCGTGGGAGAGAGAGCTCACCACCCGGACAGGTAGGCACTCCTGAGACTGCAGAGCGGGAGAGACCACCAATACTGCCCACCCTTGCCCACATCCCTGGCCCAAGAGGAAACTGTATATGGCCTCTGGGAAACTGTAGATAGGTGCACTGGAGCTGCAGACCCCCTGGCCCGAGACACCTCCAGAACCTAAAGGGACTGGAAAAACAGCTCTCTCCACCCAAATCCTGAGGGAGGGAGAGCTAAACCTTCAGAGAGGCAGACAACCCTGGGAAGACAGAAGAGACTACACTCCGTCCACATTTCTGACTCATAGGAACACACACGAACTCTTCGGGCCCACAGGAACAGCTGAAGACCTGTACACAGGAAAAACTACACGTCTGAAAGCAGAACACTCGGTTCCCATAACTAGCTGAAAGAAAACAGGAAAACAGGTGTACAACACTCCTGTCCCACAGGCTTATAGGACAGTCTAGACACTATCAGAAATAGCAGAACAAAGTAACACCAGAGATAATCTGATGGTGAGGGGAAAGAACAGGAACCCAAGCAACAGAAACCAAGACTACATGTAATCATCGGAGCCCAATTCTCCCACCAAAGCAAACACGGAATATCCAAACACAGCAGAAAAGCAAGATCTAGATTTAAAATCATATTTCATCATAATGCTGGAGGACTTCAAGAAAGACATGAAGAACTCCCTTAGAGAAATGCAGGAAAACATAAATAAACAAGTAGAAGCCTATAGAGAGGAATCATAAAAATCCCTGAAAAAATTAAAGGAAAACATAAACAAACAAGTAGAAGCCTATAGAGAGGAATCACAAAAATCCCTGAAAGAATTAAAGGAAAACATAAACAAACAGTTGAAGGAATTAAAAATGGAAATAGAAGCAATGAAGAAAGAACAAAGGGAAACAACCCTGGATATAGAAAACCAAAGGAAGAGACAAGCCGCCGTAGATACAAGCATCACCAACAGAATACAAGAGAGAAGAGAGAATCTCAGGAGCAGAATATTCCATAGAAATCATCGACACAATGGTCAAAGATAATGTAAAAGAGAAAAAGATACTGGTTCAAAACATACAGGAAATCCAGGACTCAATGAGAAGATCAAACCTAAGGATAATAGGTATAGAAGAGAGTGAAGACCCCTAGCTCAAAGGACCAGTAAATATCTTCAACAAAATCATAGAAGAAAACTTCCCTAATCTATAGAAAGAGATGCCCATAAGCATACAAGAAGCCTGCAGAACTCCAAATAGATTGGACCAGAAAAGAAACTCCTCCCATCACATAATAGTCAAAACACCAAATGCACAAAATAAAGAAAGAATATTAAAAGCAGTAAGGGAAAAAGGTCAAGTAACATATAAAGGCAGACCTATCAGAATCACACCAGACTTCTCGCCAGAGACTATGAAAGCTAGAAGATCCTGCACAGATGTCATACAGACTCTAAGAGAGCACAAATGCCAGCCCAGGTAACTGTATCCTGCAAAACTCTCAATTAAAATAGATGGAGAAACCAAGATATTCCATGAGAAAACCAAATTTACACAATATCTTTCTACAAATCCAGCGCTAAAAAAGATAATAAACAGTAAACCCAACATGAGGAGGCAAGCTACACCCTAGAAAAAGCAAGAAACTAAACGTCTTGGTAACAAAACAAGGAGGACAAAAGCACACAAACATAGCCTCACATCCAAATATGAATGTAACAGGAAGCAAAAAACACTATTCCATAATATCTCTCAATATCAATGCTCTCCACTCCCCAGTAAAAGGACATAGATTAACAAACTGGATATGCGATGAGGACCATGCATGCTGCTGCCTACAGGAAACACACCTCAGAGACAAAGATAGACAAAACCTCAGAGTAAAAGGCTAGAAAACAACTTTCCAAGCAAATGGTCGGAAGAAGCAAGCTGGAGTAGCCATTCTAATATCAAATAAAATCAATTTTCAACTAAAAGTCATCAAAAAAGATAAGGAAGGATACTTCATACTCATCAAAGCAAAAATCCACCAAGATGAACTCTCAATCCTAAATATCTATGCCTCAAATACAACAGCACCTACATACATAAAAGAAACCTTACTAAAGCTCAAAGCACACATTGCTCCTCACACAATAATAGTAGGAGATTTCAACACCCCACTCTCATCAATGGACAGATCATGGAAACAGAAATTAAACAGAGACGTAGACAAAGAGAAGTCATGTACCAAATGGACTTAACAGATATTTATAGAACATTCTATCCTACAGCAAAAGGATATACCTTCTTCTCAGCTCCTCATGGTACTTTCTCCAAAATTGACCATATAATTGGTCAAAAAATGGGTCTCAACAGGTACAGAAAGATAGAAATAATCCCATGCGACCTATCAGACCAACACAGCCTAAAACTGGACTTCAATAATAATAAGAGAAGAATGCCCACATATACGTGGAAATTGAACAATGCTCTACTCAATGATAACCTGGTCAAGGAAGAAATAAAGAAAGAAATTAAAGACTTCTTAGAATTTAATGAAAATGAAGGTACAACATACCCAAACTTATGGGACACAATGAAAGCTGTGCTAAGAGGAAAACTCATAGCTCTGAGTGCCTGCAGAAAGAAACAGGAGAGAGCATATGTCACCAGCTTGACAGCACACCTAAAAGCGCTAGAACAAAAAGAAGCAAATACACCCAGGAGGAGTAGAAGGCAGGAAATAATCAAAGTCAGAGCTGAAATCAACCAAGTAGAAACAAAAAGGACCATAGAAAGAATCAACAGAACCAAAAGTTGGTTCCTTGAGAAAATCAACACGATAGATAAACCCCTAGCCAGACTAACGCGAGGACACAGAGGGTGTGTCCAAGTTAACAAAATCAGAAATGAAAAGGGAGACATAACTACAGAAACAGAGGAAATGCAAAAAATCATCAGATCCTACTATAAAAACCTATATTCAACAAAACTGGAAAATCTAGAGGAAATGGACAATTTCCTAGAAAGATACCAGTTACCGAAGTTAAATCAGGAACAGATAAACCATTTAAACAACCCCATAACTCCTAACGAAATAGAAACAGTCATTAAAGGTCTCCCAACCAAAAGAGCCCAGGTCCAGATGGGTTTAGTGCAGAATTCTATCAGACCTTCCTAGAAGACCTCATACCAATACTATCCAAAGTATTACACAAAACAGATGAAACTGATGGAGCACTACCGAATTCCTTCTATGAAGTCACAATTACTTTTATACCTAAAACACAAAGACCCAACCAAGAAAGAGAACTTCAGACCAATTACTCTTATGAATATCGACGCAAAAATACTCAATTAAATTCTGGCAAACCGAATCCAAGAGAACATCAATACAATCATCCACCATGATCAAGTAGGCTTCATCCCAGGCATGCGGGGATAGTTTAATATAAGGAAAATCATTAACGTGATCCATTATATAAACAAACTGAAAGAACAAAACCACATGATCATTTCATTAGATGCTGAGAAAGAATTTGACAAAATTCAAAACCCCTTCATGATAAAAGTCCTGGAAAGACTAGGAATTCAAGCCCCATACCTAAACATAGTAAAAGCCATTTACAGGAAACCAGATGCTAACATTAAACTAAATGGAGAAAAACTTGAAGCAATCCCACTAAAATCAGGGACTAGACAAGGCTGCCCACTCTCTCCCTACTTATTCAATATATTTCTTGAAGTTCTAACCAGAGCAATCAGACAACAAAAGGAGATCTAGGGGATACAGACTGGAAAAGAAGAAGTGAAAATATCACTATTTGCAGATGATATGATAGTATATTTAAGTGATCCCAAAACTTCCATCAGAGAACTACTAAAGCTGACAAACAACATCAGGAAAGTGGCTAGGTATAAAATTAACTCAAATAAATCAGTAGGCTTCCTCTACACAAAAGAGAAACAAGCAGAGAAAGAAATTAGGGAAACGACACCCTTCATAATAGTCCCAAATAATATAAAATACCTTGGTGTGACTATAATGAAGCAAGTAAAGGATCTGTACAATAAGAACTTCAAGCCTCTGAAGGGAGAAATTGAAGAAGACCTCAGAAGATGGAAAGATCTCCCATGTTCATGGATTGGCACGATTAATATAGTAAAAATGGCCATTTTACCAAAAGCGATCTACAGATTCAAAGCAATCCCCATCAAAATACCAATCCAGTTCTTCAAAGAGTTAGACAAAACAATTTACAAATTCATCTGGAATAACAAAAAACCCAGGATAGCTAAAACTATCCTCAACAATAAAAGGACTTCAGGGGGAATCACTATCCCTGAACTCAAGCAGTATTACAGAGCAATAGTGATAAAAACTGTGTGGTATTGGTACAGAGACAGACAGATAGACCAATGGAACAGAATTGAAGACCCAAAAATGACCCCACACACTTTTGGTCACTTGATTTTTGACAAAGGAGCCAAAACCATCAAATGGAAAAAAGACAGCATTTTCAGCAAATGGTGCTGGTTCAACTGGAGGTCAACATGTAGAAGAATGCAGATCGATCCATGCTTATCACCCTGTACAAAGCTTAAGTCCAAGTGCATCAAGGACCTCCACATCAAACCAGATACACTCAAACTAATAGAAAAAAAAGTGGGGAAGCAACTCGAACACATGGGCACTGGAGAAAATTTCCTGAACAAAACACCAATGGCTTATGCTCCAAGATCAAGAATCGACAAATGGGATCTCATAAAACTGCAAATCTTCTGTAAGGCAAAGGACACTGTGGTTAGGACAAAACGGCAACCAACAGATTGGGAAAAGATTTTTACCAATCCTACAATAGATAGAGGCCTTATATCCAAAATATACAAAGAACTCAAGAAGTTAGACCACAGGGAATCAAATAACTCTATTAATAATGGGGTTCAGAGCTAAACAAAGAATTCACAGCTGAGGAATGTCGAATGGTTGAGAAACACCTAAAGAAATGTTCAACATCTTTAGTCATAAGGGAAATGCAAATCAAAACAACCCTGAGATTTCACCTCACACCAGTGAGAATGGCTAAGATCAAAAACTCAGGTGACAGTAAATGCTGGCGAGGATGTGGAGAAAGAGGAATACTCCTCCATTGTTGGTGGGATTGCAGACTGATACAACCATTCTGGAAATCAGTCTGGAGGTTCCTCAGAGAATTTGACATTGAACTACCTGAGGACCCAGCTATACCTCTCTTAGGCATATACCCAAAAGATGCCCCACCATATAAAAAAGTCACGTACTCCACTATGTTCATAGCAGCCTTATTTATAATAGCCAGAAGGTGGATAGAACCCAGATGCCCTTCAACAGAGGAATGGATACAGAAAATGTGGTACATCTACACAATGGGATATTATTCAGCTATCAAAAACAATGACTTTATGAAATTCGTAGGGAAATGGTTGGAAGTGGAAAATATTATCCTGAGTGAGGTAACCCAGTCACAGAAAAACACACATGGTAGGCACTCACTGATGAGTGGCTATTAGTCCAAATGCTTGAATTACCCTAGATGCACAGAACACATGAAACTCAAGACGGATGATCAATATGTGAATGCTTCACTCCTTCTTTAGAAGGGGAACAAGAGTACCCTTGGCAGGGAATAGGGAGGCAAAGATTAAAACAGAGGCAGAAGGAACACCCATTCAGGACCTGCCCCACATGTGGCCCATACATATACAGCCACCTAATTAGACAAGATGGATGAAGCAAAGAAGTGCAGGCCAACAGGAACCGGATGTAGATCTTTCCTGAGAGACACAGCAAGAATACTGCAAATACATAGGTGAATGCCCGCAGCAAACCACTGAACTGAGAACTGGACCCCGGTTGAAGGAATCTTAGAGAGGACTGAAAGAGCTTGAAGGGGTTTGACACCCCATATGAACAACAATGCCAACCAACCAGAGCTTCCAGGGACTAAGCCATTACCCAAAGACTATACATGGACTGACCCTGGGCTCCAACCTCATAGGTAGCAATGAATGGCCTAATAAGAGCACCAGTCCAAGGGGAAGCCCTTGCTACTGCTAAGACTGAACCCCAAGTGAAAGTAATTGTTAGGGGGAGGGCGGTAATGGGGGGAGGATGGGGAGGGGAACACCCATATAGATGGGGATCGGGAGGGGTTAGGGGGATGTTTGCCTGGAAACCGGGAAAGGGAATAACATTCGAAATGTAAATAATAAATACTCAAGTTAATAAAAAAAAAAGAAAAAAAAGAAAAGAAAAAAGAAAAGAAAAGAAAAAAAGGAAAAAAAAGAAAAAAAAGAAAACCCACTATTTATTAAGAATATATTAAAAATACGCTTGAGAATTGAGTTCTTGTATGGAAAAAAAAAGAAAAGAAAGAAAGAATGTCCACTCTGTGGCTTTATTTTTCTGAATATATACCCCGAGTTGACCAGGTGGGAAAAAAATCTAGATCACAGTGGGAAACCCTGGCTCAAGACTTTGGTAACAAAAGACTGAATATGTGCCCCCAGTTTACTGGAGAGAAATCCAGGAAGACCAGGCAAAATCTCAAAAACAAAAGACTGGAAAGACAAAAGACAGGAACAAATTGATCATCAGCCAGGTGTGTCACTACTTGGCCATACAGCTCCTTTGTTAGGAACAAAAGGCTTCCACATGCATCAGCAGGGCTCAGCAGGGGTAAAACCCTGCAAAGGACTCAGAAGGGTCTGACAAGGGAGGTGAAACCCTGCAGAGGACCAAGGAGGCTCTGACACTCTTGTCTGCAAGTACTTCTTGGTATAACCAATAGTGACTGGTTTGGTGGCTGCATATAGAATGGACCCCCAGTTAGGGCTGGATGATAATTTCTAGTTCCATCCATTTGCCTAAGAATTTTAAGTAGTCATTGTTTTTGATAGCTGAGTAGTATTCCATTGTGTAAATGTACCACATTTTCTGTATCCATTCCTCTGTTGAAGGACATCAGAGTTCTTTCCAACTTCTGGCTATAATAAATAAAGTTGCTATGACTATAGTGGAACATATGTTCTTGTTATATATTGGAGCATCTTTCAGGTATATGCCCATGAGTAGTATAGCTGGATCCTCAGGTAGCACTATGTCCAAATTTCTGAGGTACCAGAGTGGTTATACCAACTTGCAATCCCACCAAAAATGGAGGAATATTCTTCTTTCTCCACATCCTTGCCAGCATCTGCTGTCACAATCATCATCCCTGAACTCAAGCAGCATTAGAGAGTAATTTTGATCAAAACTGTGTGTTACTGGTACAGAGACAGGCAGGTAGATAAATGGAATTGAATTGAAGACCCAGACATGAACCCATACACCCATGGTCACTTAATCTTTGACAAAGGAGCTAAAACCATCCAGTGGAAAAGGAAAGCATTTTCAAAACATGGTGCTATTTCCTGACAGTCAGCATGTAGAAGATTGCAAATCAATCCATTCTTATCTCCTCGTACAAAGCTCAAGTCCAAGTGGATCAAGGACATCCACATACCACCAGATACACTGAAACTAATAGAAAAGAAAGTGGGGAAGAGCCTTAAACACATTGGCACATGGGAAAACTTCCTTAACAGAACACCAATGGATTATGCTTTAAGATCAACAATAAGCAAATGGGACCTCATAAAATTTCAAAGCTTCTGTAAGACATAGGTCACTGTCAATAGCAACCAACAAATTGGGAAAAGTTCTTTACCAACTCTACATCTGATAGAGGGCTAAGATCCAAAATATACAAAGAATTAAAAAAAAACTAAACAAATAACCCTATTAAAAGAATTGGGTACAAAGCTAAGTAAAGAATTCTCAAGTTTATGCCCCTTGCATCTAAGACTCCTGATCTCTTCCCTAGGTTTTCTATCTCCAGGGTTGTCTCCTTTTCTGATGTCTTTATTATTTCTATTTCCATTTTTAGATCCTGGAAGTTTTTGTTCAATTCTTTCACCTATTTGGTTGTGTTCTGTATTTCTTTAAGGCATTTATCTATGTCCTTCTTAAAGTCTTTTATCATCATCATGAGATGCAATTTTTTTTTATTTTTTAATTTAATTTATTTTTTTATGTACTCACTTTACATTACTCTCATTGCCTCCCTACTGGTTACCCCATTCCACATTCCTTCCCTCATTTCTCCATCCCCTTTTCCTTTAAGCAGGTGACCTCCAGCCTAACCCACCCCTGGCACTTCAAGCTCCTGCAAAGCCAGGTACTTTTTCTTCCTCTGAGGGCAGACAAGGCAACCCAGCTACAAGAACATATTCCACAGATAGGCAACAGCTTTTGGGATAGCCCCATCTCAGCTGTTCAGGACCCACATGAAGGTGAAGTTACACATATGCTACATATGAGCATGTTCTTTGACTAGTGGTTCAGACTCTGAAAGTCTCAAGGGTCCAGGTTAGTTGATACTGTTGGTCTTCCTATGGAGTTTCTATTCCCATCAGGGCCACAGTCCTTCCTCCTATTCTTCGATAAGAGTCCACAAGCTCCACCCATTGTTGGCTGTGGGTGTTGGTATATGTCTGAATCAGCCACTATGTGGAGCTTCTCAGAGGACAACATGCTCCAATCTGCAGGCATAACAGAGCAGCATTAATAGTGTTAAGGACTGGTGCTTGCCCATGACATGGGTCTCAAGTGAGGCTGTTATTGACTGGCCATTGCCTCACTCTCTCCTTTCCATGCCTTGTGCCTTCATTACTTGTAAACAAGACAAATTTTGTGGGTAGGTTGGTGTCTCTATTGCTCCACTAGGGTTCCTGTCTGGCTACAGGAGGTAGTTGATTTTGGTTGACTCCATTATCCCAGGTCTCTATCTCATCCTGGAGATGCCCCCCACACCTCATCTCCTCACCAGAGTCAAGTACAGGTTTCCATGGTCATCTAGCCATCTCTCTTGTCCTTCCCCATACCTGATCTTGAATTCTCCATTTCCATACCCATGCCCTTCCCTCCTAGTTTGTTTCCCTCCATTGCCTCTTCTGATTATTTTTTTTATTAACTTGAGTATTTCTTATATACATTTGGAGTGTTATTCCCCTTTCCCGGTTTCCGGGCAAACATCCCCCTCCCCCTTCCCCTACCTTATGGGTGTTCCCCTCCCCATCCTCCCCCCATTGCCGACCTCCCCCCAACAATCTAATTAACTGGGGGTTCAGTCTTAACAGGACCCAGGGCTTCCCCTTGCACTGGTACTCTTACTAGGATATTTATTGCTACCTATGAGGTCAGAGTCCAGGGTCAGTCCATGTATAGTCTTTAGGTAGTGGCTTAGTCCCTGGAAGCTCTGGGTGCTTAGCATTGTTTTACATACGTGGTCTCGAGCCCCTTCAAGCTCTTCCAGTTTTTCTCTGATTCCTTCAACGGGGGTCCTCTTCTTAGTTCAGTGGTTTGCTGCTGGCATTCGCCTCTGTGTTTGCTGTATTCTGGCTGTGTCTCTCAGGAGAGATCTACATCCGGTTCCTGTCGGCCTGCACTTCTTTGCTTCATCCATCTTGTCTAATTAGATGGCTGTATATGTATGGGCCACATGTGGGGCAGGCTCTGAATGGGTGTTCCTTCTGTGTCTCTTTTAATCTTTGCCTTTCTATTTCCTGCCAAGGGTATTCTTGTTCCCCTTTTAAAGAAGGAGTGAAGCATTCACATTTTGATCATCCGTCTTGAGTTCCATGAGTTCTGTGCATCTAGGGTAATTCAAGCATTTGGGCGAATAGCCACTTATCAATGAGTGCCTACCATGTGTGTTTTTCTGTGATTGGGTTAACTCACTCAGGATGATATTTTCCAGTCCCAACCATTTGCCTACGAATTTCATAAATTCATTGTTTTTGATAGCTGAGTAGTATTACATTGTGTAGATGTACCACATTTTCTGTATCCATTCCTCTTTTGAAGGGGTTCTTTCCAGCTTCTGGCTATTATAAATAAGGCTGCTATGAACATAGTGGAGCATGTGTCTTTTATATATGTTGGGGCATCTTTGGGTATATGCCCAAGAGAGGTATAGCTGGGTCCTCAGGTAGTTCAATGTCGAATTTTCTGAGGAACCTCCAGACTGATTTCCAGAATGGTTGTATCAGTCTGCAATACCACCAACAATGGAGGAGTGTTCCTCTTTCTCCGCATCCTCGCCAGCATCTGCTGTCACCTGAGTTTTTGATCTTAGCCATTCTCACTGGTGTGAGGTGAAATCTCAGGGTTGTTTTGATTTGCATTTCCCTTATGACTAAAGATGTTGAACATTTCTTTACGTGTTTCTCAGCCATTCCGCATTCCTCAGCTGTGAATTGTTTGTTTAGCTCTGAACCCCATTTTTTAACAGGGTTATTTGTCTCCCTGTTGTCTCACTTCTTGAGTTCTTTGTATATTTTGGATACAGGCCTCTATCTGTTGTAGGATTGGTAAAGATCTTTTCCCAATCTGTTGGTTGCCGTTTTGTCCTAACCACAGTGTCCTTTGCCTTACAGAAGCTTTGCAGTTTTATGAGATCCCATTTGTCGATTCTTGATCTTGGAGCATAAGCCATTGGTGTTTTGTTCAGGAAATTTTTTCCAGTGCCTATGTGTTCCAGATGCTTCCCTAGTTTTTCTTCTATTAGATTGAGTGTGTCTGGTTCGATGTGGAGGTCCTTGATCCACTGACCTAAGCTTTGTACAGGGTGATAAGCATGGATCGATCTGCATTCTTCTACATGTTGACCTCCAGTTGAACCAGCATTATTTGCTGAAAATGCTATCTTTTTTCCATTTGATGGTTTTGGCTCCTTTGTCAAAAATGAAGTGCCCATAGGTGTGTGAGTTCATTTCTAGGTCTTCAGTTCTGTTCCATTGGTCTATCTGTCTGTCTCTGTACCAATACCACGCAGTTATTATCACTAATGCTCTGTAATACTGGTTGAGTTCAGGGATAGTGATTCCCCCTGAAGTCCTTTTATTGTTGAGGATAGTTTTAGCTATCCTGGGTTTTTTGTTATTCCAGATGAATTTGCAAATTGTTCTGTCTAGCTCTTTGAAGAATTGGATTGGTATTTTGATGGGGATTGCATTGAATCTTTAGATCGCTTTTGGTAAAATGGCCATTTTTACTATATTAATCCTGCCAATCCATGAGCATTGGAGATCTTTCCATCTTCTGAGGTCTTCTTCCATTTCTTTCTTCAGAGTCTTGAAGTTCTTACTGTACAAATCTTTTACTTGCTTGGTTAAAGTCACAATGAGGTATTTTATATTATTTGGGTCTATTATGAAGGGTATCATTTCCCTAATTTCTTTCTTTGCTTGTTTCTCTTTTGTGTAGAGGAAGCCTACTGATTTATTTGAGTTAATTTTATACTCAGCCACTTTGCTGAAGTTGTTTATCAGCTTTAGTAGTTCTCTGATGGAAGTTTTGGGATCACATAAATATACTATCATGTCATCTGCAAATAGTGATATTTTGACCTCTTCTTTTCCGATCTGTATCCCTTTGAACTCCTTTTGTTTTCTGATTGCTCTGGCTAGAACTTCAAGAACTATATTGAATAAGTAGGGAGAGAGTGGGCAGCCTAGTCTAGTCCCTGATTTTAGTGGGATTGTTTCAAGTTTTTCTCCATTTAGTTTAATGTTAGCAACTGGTTTGTTGTATATGGTTTTTACTATGTTTTGGTATGGGCCTTGAATTCCAATTCTTTTCAGGACTTTTATCATGAAGGGGTGTTGAATTTTGTTAAATGCTTTCTCAGGATCTAACGAAATGATCATGTGGTTTTGTTCTTTCAGTTTGTTTATATAATGGATCACTTTGGTGGTTTTCTGTATATTAAACCATCCCTGAATGCCTGGGATGAAGCCTACTTGATTATGGTGGATGATTGTTTTGATGTGATCTTGGATTCGGTTTGCCAGAATTTTATTGAGTATTTTTGCGTCGATATTCATAAGGAAAATTGTTCTGAAGTTCTCTTTCTTGTTGGGTCTTTGTATGGTTTAGGTATAAGAGTAATTGTGGCTTCGTAGAAGGAATTCGGTAGTGCTCCATCTGTTTTAATTTTGTGGAATACTTGGGATAGAATTGTTATGAGGTCTTCTATGAAGGTTTGATAGAATTCTGCACTAAACCTGTCTGGACCTGGGCTCTTTTTGGTTGGGAGACCTTTAATGACTGCTTCTATTTCCTTAGGAGTTATGGGGTTGTTTAACTGGTTTATCTGTTCCTGATTCAACTTCGGTACCTGGTATCTGTCTAGGAAATTTTCCATTTCCTGCAGATTTTCAAGTTGTGCTGAATATAGGCTTTTATAGTAAGATCTGATGTTTTTTAAATTTCCTCTGAATCGTAGTTATGTCTCCCTTTTCATTTCTGATTTTCTTAATTTGGACATACTCTCTGTGTCCTCTCGTTAGTCTGGCTAAGGGTTTATCTATCTTGTTGATTTTCTCAAAGAACCAACTTTTGGTTCTGTTGATTCTTTCTATGGTCCTTTCTGCTTTTACCTGGCTGATTTCAGCTCTGAGTTTGATTATTTCCTGCCTTCTACTCCTCCTGGGTGTATTTGCTTCTTTTTGTTGTAGCGCTTTTAGGTGTGCTGTCAAGCTGGTGACATATGCTCTCTCCTGTTTCTTTCTGCAGGCACTCAGAGCTATGAGTTTTCCTCTTAGCACAGCTTTCATTGTGTCCCACAAGTTTGGGTATGTTGTACCTTCATTTTCATTAAATTCTAAGAAGTCTTTAATTTCTTTCTTTATTTCTTCCTTGACCAGGTTATCATTGAGTAGAGCATTGTTCAATTTCCACGTATATGTGGGCATTCTTCTCTTATTATTATTGAAGTCCAGTTTTAGGCTGTGGTGGTCTGATAGGTCGCATGGGATTATTTCTATCTTTCTGTACCTGTTGAGACCCATTTTTTGACCAATTATATGGTCAATTTTGGAGAAAGTACCATGAGGAGCTGAGAAGAAGGTATATCCTTTTTCTGTAGGATAGAATGTTCTATAAATATCTGTTAAGTCCATTTGGTTCATGACTTCCTTTGTCTACGTCTCTGTTTAATTTCTGTTTCCATGATCTGTCCATTGATGAGAGTGGGGTGTTGAAATCTCCTACTATTATTGTGTGAGGTTCAATGTGTGTTTTGAGCTTTAGTAAGGTTTCTTTTATGTATGTAGGTGCCGTTGTATTTGAGGCATAGGTATTTAGGATTGAGAGTTCATCTTGGTGGATTTTTCCTTTGATGAATATGAAGTGTCCTTCCTTATCTTTTTTGATGAATTTTAGTTGAAAATTGATTTTATTTGATATTAGAATGTCTACTCCAGCTTGCTTCTTCCGACCATTTGCTTGGAAAGTTGTTTTCCAGCCTTTCACTCTGAGGTAGTGTCTGTCTTTTTCTCTGAGTTGTGTTTCCTGTAGGCAACAGAATGTAGGGTCCTCGTTGCTTATCCAGTTTGTTAATCTATGTCTTTTTATTGGGTAGTTGAGCCCATTGATGTTGAGAGATATTAAGGAATAGTGATTATTGCTTCCTGTTATATTCATATTTGGTTATGAGGTTATGTTTGTGTGCCTTTCTTCTCTTTGTTTTGTTGCCAAGATGATTAGTTTCTTGCTTCTTCTAGGGTGTAGCTTGCCTCCTTATGTTGGGGTTTACCATTTATTATCCTTTGTAGTGCTGGATTTGTAGAAAGATATTGTGTAAATTTGGTTTTGTCATGGAATATCTTGGTTTCTCCATCTATGTTAATTGAGAGTTTTGCAGGATACAGTAACCTGGGCTGGCATTTGTGTATGAGATGCAATTTTAATTCCAAATCTTCCTTTTCCAATTTGTTGTGATATCCAGGACTTGTTGTAGTCAGAGAACTGGATTCTAATCATACCAACCAGCCTTGGTTTCTGTTGCTTATGATCTTGTGCTTGCCCCTAACCCTCTGGTTATCTCTAGTGTTACCTGCCCTTGTTGTATCTGACAGCAGCCTATCCATTTATGATCCTGGTTATGTCAGAATTCCTCAGAGTCCAGTTGTCTGTGCAATCTAATTATTCTGGGATCCTATGATCCTGAGATTCTGGTTATGTCTAATCTCCTGTGAGTTGGGTTTCCTCTGTGATCCTATGATCTTGTGATCCTGGTCATGTTATAGAACCTGGTCGCCAGGCTTCCTCTGGGTATTATGGTACTTGGTGGGGAGCTAGCACCCAAGGTCTGTTCTGGCACTGGTTCAAACCTAAAGGAATCCATGTCCCTGGATGGGCAGAGGTTCCTTTATCCCTGGATCCTGGGTGACCCGGTTACTCTGGGTTTGGAGGCAGATGTTTTGGCCTCCTTACTCGTGATCCTGGGCAGGTTTGAGTGCATGGGATTCTGGCTTCCTCTGTGTGTTGTAACAGTGGGTGCAGGGCCAGCCCTCAATGTCTGCTAAGGCACTGGTTCACACTTGAAGGAACCCATACCCATGGCTGGGTAGAGGTTCCTGCATCCCTGGACCCTGGGGGTCCCATTTATTCCAGGTGCTGGGGCAGTTTTGTGGCCCCCTCACCTCTGATCCTGGGTGTGTTAGAGCATATGGAAGTCTATCTTCCTCAAGTGTTGTGCTCGGTTTTGTTTTGTTTTGTTTTGTTTTTTGGGGGGTGTTTTTGTTTGTTTGTTTTTCTATTTGAATTTGTTAACTACTCAGTCAAGGACTTTAATGAATTGTGTTGGAATTCGGTAGGAATTACAATGAGTCTGTAGATTGCAAGATGGTCATTTTCACTATATTAATCTTATAGATCCATGAGCATGAAAATTCATTCCATCGTGGAATATCTTTCTCTATTTCCTTCTTCAGAGACTTGAAAGATTTGTCATACATGTTTTTCACTTGCTTGGTTAGAGTTACACAGAGATACTTTCTATTATTTGTGGCTATTATAAGCAGTATTGTTTCACATTTTTTATGGGCCCGTCTATTGTTTTTAAAAAAGAGGGAGACTAAATTTTTTGAGTTAATTGTGCACCCAGAGACTTTGCTGAAGTTGTATATCAAGTGTCAGAATTCTCTGGCAAGAAAACAAGAAAAAGGATCTATTACGTATACTATCTTGTCATCTGTAAATCGTGATACTTTGATTTCATCCTTTCTAATGCTTATTCCCTTTATCTTCTTCAGTTTTCTTATCTAGAACGTCAATTATTAGTATTGAATAGATGAGAGAGGAGTAGACAGCCTTGTTTCTTCCCAAATTTTGGATAATGGCTTTAAGTTTCTCTCCATTTAATTTGATGTTGGCTATTGACTTGCTATTGTCTTTACTCTGTTTAGGTACATGCCTTATACCTCTGATCTCACCAAGAACTCTAACATGCAGGGGTGGTAAATTGTGTCAAATGCTTTTCAGCATCTGATGAGATAATCACGTGGTTTCTTTTTCTTTCAGCATGTTTACATGGTGGATTATGTTGAAGGATTTTCGTATTGAACTATCCCTAGATATTTAGAATAAGCCTACTTCATCATTGTGGATGACTTTTTTTAATGTGTTCTTAGATTTGGTTTGTAAGTGTTTTATAGAGTGCTTTTGCATCAATATTCACAGTGATATTGGTGTGAAATTGTTTTCCTTTGATGACTCTTTGTGTGGTTAAGTACTATGATGACTGTGGCCACAGAGAATGAGTTTGGCAGTGTTACTTCTGTTTCTGTGTTGTAGACTAGTTTGAGGTATATTGGTATTGTTGGTTCTTTGAGTCTGGTAGAATTCTGCTTTTAAACTATCTGTCCCTCAGCCTTTTTTGTTGGTAAGCTTTTAATGATTATTCCATTACATTAGGGATTACAGGGCTGTTGGAATAGTTTACTCAATCTTGCTTTATCTTTTTCTAGGAAGTGGAATCTTCCTAGAAAATCATCCGTTTCATTTATATTCCCCAATTTTGTGTAGTACAGACTTTTAGAATTCTTTGAATTCTCTCATTATCTCTTATTCTATTTCTTTTTTTTTCCTTCTAGATTTTGTCTATTTGCATAGAATATTGCTGTCTTTTAAGCAATTTGGCTTAGAGTTTTTCTATCTTTTTGATGTTCTCAAAAAATCAGCTCTTGGTTTCCTTCCTTCTTTGTATTGTTCTGATTCTAATTGATTGATTTCATTCTTGATTTTGATTATTTACTGCCATCTACTCCTCTTGGATGCATTTGTTTCTTTTTTATTTTTCTAAATATTTCTTCAGAAAAGATGTACTTTTAAATTGCTGGTTTGAGAACCCTCTAATTTCTTTATGAAGGCACTTAATGCTATGAATTTTCCTCTTAGTACTGCTTTCACTGTCTGTTATAAGTTTGCGTATGTTGTGCCTTAATTTTCATTAAATTCTAGAAAGACTTTAATTTCTATTTATTCCTTGTCATTGAGTAAACAGTTATTCAATTTCTATAAGTTTGTATGTTTTCTGGTGTTTCTGTTGTTTTAAGTCCAAATTTAATCCATGGTATGATAAGAAACATGGTGTTACTACAATTTTCTTATATTTGATGAAACTTGCTTTATGATAGACTGTATGGTCAGTTTTGGAGAAAATTCCATGAGGTGCTGAGAGAAAGGTATTTTATTTTGTGTTTGGGTAATATGTTTCGTAGATCTCTATTAGCTTAATTTTATTTATAAACTCAGTTAGTTTCATTATTTCTCTGTTTATTTCTGTCTCAATGACCTGACTTTTGGTGTGAGTAGGGTATTGAAGTTTCCACTATTAATGGGTAAGTTTCAATGTGTGATTTATGTTTTAATAGTGCTTCTTTTACAAATGTGGATGTTCTTGAATTTGGGGCATACACATTCAGAATTGAGATAATATCTAGGTGGATTATTTCTTTGATGAATATGAAATAGCCTTCCATATATCTTTTAGTTTATTTTGGTTGGAAGTCTATTTTATTAGATATTATAATGACTACTTCATTTTTTATGATGTTCATTTGGTTGAAAGAACTTTCTCCAGATGTTTATTCTGAAGTAATGTCTATTATTGTTACTAAGGTATCTTTCTTGTATACGGTAGAATAATAGATCCTGTTTTGACATACATTTGGTTAGCCTACGTCTTTTTATTAAAGAAATTGGATTCATTGATTCTTAAAGATATTAATGGCCACTGATTGTTAATTCCTATTATTTTGATGTTAGTGTTGATACTGTGTGTGTGTATAAAGATACTGCTTAAATTTGGTTTTGTTACAGAATATATTGTATTTCCTATTTATAGCAATTGAAAGCTTTGCTGGGTATAGTAGTATGGGGTGCCATCTATGATCTCTTAGAGGCTGTAAGACATATTCACAGGCACCCTAGGTTCTAAAATCTCTGTTGAGAAGTCAGGCTAAAGTCTATTATTTATATTTATATTTATATTTTTCATGGCCCTTATCCATTGAGGCTTTTAATTTTCTTTTTTTGTTGTTTTTTCATACATTTATATGTTGATTGTTATATGACACAGATTTTGGGTTTTTTTGTTTGTTTGTTTGCTTTTTGTTTGTTTGTTTTGGTCCAATCTATGTGATGTTCTGCTAGCTTCTTGTATGTTTATAGGAATCTCTTTCTTTAGTTTCAGAAATGTTTATTCTATGATTTTGATGAAGATATTTTCTGGGCCATTGATTTGTACATCTTCTATTCCTATTATTCTTATGTTTGGTCTTTTAATAGTGTCTCCATTTGTCTGGATGTTTTCTATCAGTAACTATTTAGCTTTAGCATTTTATTTGACCAATATATCAATTTCTTCTGTCTTATCATCTATGCCTGAGATTTTCTCTTTTATTGTTGGTGATAATTCTGTCTACAGTTCCTCTTCAATTCCCTAGGTTTTCCATCTCCGGGTTGCCTCTGTTTGTTTTTTCTTTATTACTTTCATTTCCCTGTTCTCATCTTGAACAGTTTCATTCATTTTCTTCACCTGTTTGATTATATTTTTCCTGTATTTCATTATATTTATTCGTTTACTCTTTAAGGTATTTATTTGCTTCATATTTAAAGGCCTCTATCATCTTTATAACATTATATTTTAGTTCCTTTTCATGTGATTCAGATTTGTTAGGATTTTCCGGGTTTGCTTTGCTAGGATAGATGTGTTCTGGTGGTACATTATTGCCTTGGCTTTTGTTGATTTTATTCTTATGCTGGACTTTAGCCATCTTTTTTTTCCCTAGTTTTGGCAGACCTGGTAGTCTTTTATGGGAACTGGATTCTGGGGCTGTAGATAGAGCTGGTAGTCCCTGTTATGAGCAAGTCTCTGAGTTTGCAGGTAGAGATGTTTATGCCTTGCCATTGCAGCCTTTCATGGAGGAAGGCAGAGTTGTTAATCCCTAAAGCTTCAGGCTATTGGTTGTTCTGGGTGGTGGGCCTCTAGTGATTCAGGCAGGTTTACAGGGATGCAAAAAGTTGTGGTTATCCCTGATTGTTGCAGCCCCCTTTTTTTTCCTCATCTCTCTGGAGATGAAGACAGAGCTGTGGCCTGAGAATTGGAATGCAGAGAGGACAAGGTAAAACTTGTTGCTGCTGAATTTTCCCAGAGGGGATGGTAGACAGGGAATTGAGGTAAGTCTTTCACCTAGTGATCGCTTGATGGCTGAAGGACTCTGGAACTGCAGGTAGAGGTATGTTCCAGCAGATGGGGTACAGAGGAAACAGGGCAAACCTCAAGGTTGCTGGGCTTTCTGTGGGACCTATTGGGTAGGGCTTCGGGCATTGTACCTGGTTGTTCCAGGTAGCAGTGGACCCCCAGTGATGCTGGAGGAGCTATGGTTCAAGAAACAGAGTGCAGATGGTGTCAATAGTTTCTTACTAATGTATGGAACTTGAGTATTGTTAAACAAGATTCTTGGTTTTAGTGAAGAAAATAATTCCAGAAAGAGTAAATAAATGTGAAGTAGGGTTGTGGTTCATTAAAACAGTTTTAATAGGTATATTAGGCATCCAAGTGAACAAAAGGAAAGATGTGCTTGGGATAAAATTAAGACACCCATGAGAGTCTGAATATGGGCTCCTTGGAGTTTGAGTGGCAGTTCAATGTCATTAACAACAGTCATATATATAATTTAATAGGTTTGAAGACATTATCTTTGAAAGCTTCTAAGGAAGCTAAATAAGGTAATATGGCCATTCCTGAGAAAAATCTATCAGGATTACATTTCATGAAGCAATATTTTTGATAACTCAGATGCAGGAGGTAGGATAGTTCCACTGAACACAGTTATTAGTTATTTTGTTTTAAATTTGTTTATTTTATTTCATGTGTGTGAATGTTTCTATTACATGTGTGTGCATCACATACATGCTGAGTTAGTTGAGTAAAGAAGGGGAAATATAATCCGATGGGATTGGAGTAAAAAATAGTTGTGAGTTGTCATGTGGGTAATGGAAACCAAACTAAGATCTTTGCAGGAACTAGTGGTAATATTCACTGATATAACTCTCCAGACCTGTTTGTCTCATTTTGAAGAGTCGTCAAAAATGTCTAGAAGGAATGATGTCCTATTCAAAGTAATATACATTCAGGCTATTTTAGCATGTCTACATTAAAGAAAAAAATAGTAGTTCTGTCAGCAACCTTCTTTATTAATTGTGCTGTAATTCTAGCTTGTCCGTTATCCAGAGGCTTCAACCAGACTCCAGGAGCAAGGGTCTCCTTTTCCATCTTCCTTACTTGCCTTAATTATGACAACTGTTTAGGGAGGTAGGGTAGGTAGTGTTGATTGAGAATAAATATTTTATTTCTTTCTCTCTCTCTCTCTCTCTCTCTCTCTCTCTCTCTCTCTCTCTCTCTTTCTCTCTCTCTCTGTGTGTGTGTGTGTGAGAGAGAGAGAGAGAGAGAGAGAGAGAGAGAGATAGGGAGAGAGAGAGAGAGGGAGAGAGAGAGAGAGAGAGAGAGAGAGAGAGAGAGAGAGAGCGAGCTTGGCTATGTGTGGAAGTGCAAGTGGAAGACATTTAACTTTTGTTATCATCCTTAGAAACATTATTGACATCTTTTGAGACAGAATGTTTTATTATTCTGGAGCTTACTGATTCAGCAGAACTGGCCAGACAGTAAACCCCAGGGATGTTCTACTTTCCAATGCCTAAGCACTGGTAATAGGAAGCACATATTAACATATCTGCATTTTTATGTGGGTGTTAGGATTGAACTCAGTTCTTCATGATTATGGAAAAACCTACTGAACTATCTCCCTAAGCCAACATTTGAAAGTACACTGAAAGACTGCCTTCATTAGACACAAACTTCAACACCTAAATAATAATCCATATTTACGTGATACCTCTAAAACTAACAACTTTACACCACCACACACACCCCTCCCCAGAGAGAGAGAGAGAGAGAGAGAGAGAGAGAGAGAGACTTTCAATTTGCTTTAGTTGCTTCTTCTAGAGTAACTCAGTGGTCAAAGTAGTATTTCATCTTCAATGAATCCTAATTTTGTTATAACATTTCTTCTTATTTTCTTTAAATCTTGGCACAAATTGTAGGGAAATGTGATCTTTAAAAGCATTATTTCTTAGTAGTTGTTTCTTTAGAGAATTTTGAGTCCCTTTTCAGGGACATTTTTTGTATCCTACATTTCACAAAGTAAACTTCTTGTGTAATTTGTCAAGCAATATTTAAAGTTTCAAATACATATATTTGGTTCTTCAAAATGGTATGTCATAAAATCACCTATTTATACTTATATTATACCATAGTAACTGTTGTAGCTTGTGATTGCAATAGATTTTAATACAGAGCAAAAAATCAGCGGTCTTTTACAAACATTGTAAAGGATTAATATGACTGAGTTAGAAGACTTATGTAAGTCAAGCATATATTTGGAAAAACTAAAGAGAATTTAACAGTGCTTAAAACCGAAGCTTCCTATCATAAGAAAAATGATTATTTCAATTTCTTGAAACAAAATTTTAGTATTGTATCACTTTTTTCTTCTTTGTACAAATGTAGAATTGTCTATAGTATATTTTGGTTAGTTGCCCAATCAAAATACTGCAGCAGACATAGTTTCTTCCTTCAGAAGTTAGTGCTTTTGTGTAGATGATCAAAGTGTTGCTGCCCTTCCATTATGTTTTCTAAAAGTATCTATTTATCTACCTTTTATAATAGCCTTTATTTTGTGCTTTATTTTTATGGTTCTTACCAATGCTACTGCACCTCAGGTTCTAGCCCCTTTCTGTGTTATCTACATGCTTCTGATGTTACTTGAATACTTTTTTCTTAGAGGAATGTAGTAGTTTCCTTTTTACTTAACTTTGCACATGATGCTGTGCTAAGGAAGGCAGTGCCTTTTCAAAAAAAAATCAGTCTTCAAGGAAATTGAAAGAGCTGCTTTCACAACCTGAATCTGTTGCTGACTAGCTGAGTTTTTATGCAAAAATAACATAATCATGGGGCCTCTCATTTATATGATAGAAACACTGATTAGCTTTTAAAAATAGTTACTGTGAAGGTTAAACTATATAAAATATCACATACGTCTGGGCAATAATGGTTGCTATAAATTTTATTATTAATATTTTTATTATGAAACTGCAGAGAAATGTTCAGCTGGTTCTACCACTTGATATAAGGATGTTGCAATCAGATTTCACTGTTGTCCCAGATTACCTCTGAGGGCTAAGAAAATTAGTCAAATAGTTCTTTTTTCTCTGAATGGCAGAAATAAATAACCTACCTAAGGAGTCATGCCAGCTATTAGCTGATTAGTTTTCTCCATAGGTGTTGGTCTTACAGTAATCTATAAATACTGGGAGGTTGTTGTTATTTATTTCTTCAAAGAAGGGCTTATTAAGGACTTTAGTAGATGAGTTAAGACTCCTAAGTGTTCTTGTGACTGTATAAATGGAATTACAAAAGTGAACTTCAGCAGGAGATTTGTAGACAACTACCATGCATTTTTCCCTCTTTAAGCAACTTCTTTGTCCTCTTATAGTTCTATTTTTTAGGAGCTTCCTTTTTAGCACTTCTTTGACACCCTTTGCCCCAAGCAAATCAGGAAATAACAAAGAACAATGGGTGCTGTTAAAATGGTATTCTGAATCGTCATTCTGATTTCCCTTAGGAAACCATTTTGACATTTTTAACAGGCTGTGTCTAGTAGTCTGTGGAATTTTGCTTTCATTTAAGACTAAAAATCCATAGAAATAAATTGTATTTTTTGTTGTATTTGCATTTATATAGCTCCTTTCATATATTTTATATCATAGTTCTCCTACAGACCAATGAATTATATAGTTATATGACAGACTATAGTTGGCAAAGTTGATACCTATTATTTACAAATATCCCCTGTTTTACACATTTCTGCAACCCAAAATGAACACTGCCATTTGTGCAAGAGTTGTAAATGCAGGATGCAGGTGCATGGTTGACAATTATCAGTCATTATCTTTCAATGTCAATAGTGACCATAAAATATTGCAGTGACTATGTGAGTTTTATGGGATTTATCTCAGCTTAAGAAGACAACTAAATTATTTCAGATATTTGCATCAGATTTACCATAGTAGGAGCTTAGGCTTTTGCTTAGGATGGATTTCTTGAGGTGGCAAGTCATAATTTATAAAGTATACTCATATTCTTTAGAATGGATACATTAATGATATATATCACTAAAAAGATTCAGAGGAAGTTATATTGACATCATTAACACAAATTTTAGAATCTAATTAAGGCAATGTAGTATCTAGAAGAAAAGCCTCTTATCTACACGTTGGGATGAATCATATTTTTTCTCATGTTTCTCTATGTTAATACAGATTTCTTAATCTTTTCGTGTAATTCTACTTTTCTAATTTCATAGTGATTTAAGTTATTCTTTTTAGAAATATACTTTATCGGTCTGAGACGCCACCAGAACCTGAAGGAACCGACCGGATAAACAGTTCTCTGCACCCAAATCCCGTGGGAGGGAGAGCTAAACCTTCAGAGAGGCAGACACTCCTGGGAAACCGTAAGAGACTACACTCTGCCCACATCACCGACTCCAGAAGAAAACACCAAACACCATCTGGAACCCTGGTGCACTGAAGCTCCCGGAAAGGGCCGTGCAGATCTTCCTGGTTACTTCGCCCGCGGAGAGCTCATAAGCAACACCCCACTAGCAAACCTGAACCTCGGGACCACAGATAAGACCAACTTTTCTGCTGCAAGCAACCAGACTGGTGGCCTTGGGACACACAGAGGCAAAAATTCCTCTAGGACCGGACACTTCCGGTTTTTAGCGGGAGTCCCAATCTCGCACTCCCTGCCTCCAGCTCACTGCTCCCAAACCACATGGGAGAGAGAGCTCACCGCCGAGACAGGTGGGCAATACTGAGACTGCAGAGCGGAAGAGACCACCAACACTGCCCACCCCTGCCCACATCCCTGGGCCAAGAGGAAAATGTATACGGCCTCTGGGTTCCCTGGATAAGGGCACAGGAGCAGCAAATCCGCTGCATCTGAGACACCGCAGGAACCTGAAGGGACCGACCAGAAAAACAGTTCTCTGCACCCAAATCCCATGGGAGGGAGAGCTAAACCTTCAGAGAGACAGACACACCTGGGAAATCAGAAGAGACTACACTTTGCCCACATCTCTGACTCCAGAGGAAAACACCAAATGCCATCTGGAACACTGGTGCACAGAAGCTCCTGGAAAGGGCAGCAGAGATCTTCCTGGTTGCTGCCCCCACGGAGAGCCCATAAGCAACACCCCACGAGTAAATCTGAGCCTCAAGACCACAGGTAAGACAAACTTTCCTGCTCCAAGCGACCTGCCTGATGAACTCAAGGCACAGTCCCATAGGAACAGCTGAAGACCTGTAGATAGGAAAAACACACGCCCGAAAGCAGAAAACTCTGTCCCCATAACTGGCTGAAAGAAAACAGGAAAACAGGTCTACAACACTCCGGACACACAGGCTTATAGGACAGTCTAGCCACTGTCAGAAATAGCAGAACAAAGTAACACTAGAGATAATCTGATGGCAAGAGGCAAACACAGGAACACAAGCAACAGAAACCAAGACTACATGGCATCATTGGAGCCCATTCTCCCACCAAAGCAAACACAGAATATCCAAACACACCAGAAAAGCAAGACCTAGATTCAAATTAATATTAGATCATGATGCTGGAGGACTTCAAGAAAGACATGAAGAACTCCCTTAGAGAAACGTAGGAAAACATAAGTAAACAAGTAGAAGCCTACAGAGAGGAATCACAAAAATCCCTGAAAGAATTCCAGGAAAACACAATCAAACAATTGAAGGAATAAAAATGGAAATAGAAGCAATCAAGAAAGAACACATGGAAACAACACTGGATATAGAAAACCAAAGGAAGAGACAAGGAGCCATAGATACAAGCATCACCAACAGAATACAAGAGATAGAAGAGAGAATCTCAGGAGCAGAAGATTCCATAATAATCATCAACTCAACTGTCAAAGATAACGTAAAGTGGAAAAAGCTACTGGTACAAAACATACAGGAAATCCAGGACTCAATGAGAAGATCAAACCTAAGGATAATAGGTACTGAAGAGAGCACAGACTCCCAACTCAAAGGACCAGTAAATATCTAAAACAAAATCATAGAAGAAAACTTCCCTAACCTAAAAAAAGAGATACCCATAGGCATTCAAGAAGCCTACAGAACTCCAAATAGATTGGACCAGAAAAGAAACACCTCCCGTCACATAATAGTCAAAACACCAAATGCACAAAATAAAGAAATAATATTAAAAGCAGTAAAAGAAAAAGGTCAAGTAACATATAAAGGCAGACCTATCAGAATCACACCAGACTTTTCACTAGAGACTATGAAAGCCAGAAGATCCTGGACTTATGTCATACAGACCCTAAGAGAAAACAAATGCCAGCCCAGGTTACTGTATCCTGCAAAACTCTCAATTAACATAGATGGAGAAACCAAGATATTCCATGACAAAACCAAATTTACACAATATCATTCTACAAGTCCAGCAATACAAAGTGTAAAGGGCCGCAATAACATTCGCCACCACTACATGGCGCTGGCTTCCACTGTGCCCCACGTGGAAGGCCAAGTCAGACAAGATGGCACTAGCCTTCGCCGTGCCAGCCGACTCCCTATCGGGAGATTAACTGTGTGTGCATATGCAAGAGTGCCTTCATGCCAGGTCTTTGACCATTCTGGGGCGTGCCTGATGAGGTCATGAGTAAGCAACCAATCAGGTGTGGATGCGCCACACTAGGGTTATATAAGCACGCCTGGCCGGCGCACGGGGCTTCTCCATAAGATAAAAAATAAAAGTTTACTGATAGCAAGGATTTCTATGTGTGCCAGCGTGCTTCTTGCCGGCGAGAGGTTGCGCGTGGGACATTTGGTGCTGAAACCCGGGACAAAAAGCCACATCATCGCCGGCGCTACGAGAAGCCTCCATTTCACAGAAGAAATCCAGAAGCTGTAGAACGCAGGTAAAACTCTGAGAGACTATGTTTAGCCTTGACCTGTTCCGGCTCAGTCCCCTGCCGGACGTGGCAGGTGGCGCTGTGGTTGCTGTGGCAGCCCTCGGGTTGTTTCTATTGACCTTTGAGTTTCTAGTTACCGCCAAAGGGCGTCAGAGGTCGCGTGAGAACTACCCAGCTGTAACAGCAAAGCAGAGAGCATTGGGGGAAGGTCGAGACGGCGCATCAGAAACAGGGTTAGATAACGAATTAAAGAGCTTAAAGGGAAAAGGTGCACCTAAGAAAAGAAGCCCTTCCAATACTGAAGTGAGAGATTGGGGAAAAAAACGCCCCGGGTGAGATAAAACAGAGGAAGGAGAAAGAGATCTTGAAAAGCAGAAGTCTTTATCCGGTAAAGGATTCAAAGACTTCAGAGCTTGATAGCTCAGGGACAGACGAGCTTAGCTCCTCTGAGGGAGAGGATTTAAAAGATGAGGCAGCTCGCTGTGAAAAAGAAAGACACTACCCAGATGAACAACGAGCTAACAGCTTGGGTAAACAAAAGGAAGTGGAAGGTGGAAATCATGCGGTTTCCCAGCCTATAAGTCCCAGCGCCTCTCCATCTTATATGGAGAGATTCCACTCAGATTCCTTCCTTACTAAAGAGGAACTGAAAAAGATACAGCTGGCATTCCCGGTGTTTGAGGCCGCCGATGGAGGCCGTGTTCACGCACCAGTAGAATATGTTCAAATTAAAGAACTTGCCGAGTCGGTCCGTAACTATGGAGTTAGTGCCAATTTTACTATTGCTCAAGTCGAAAGGCTTGCTACTCTGGCCATGACTCCAGGAGACTGGCAGACAACAGTGAAGGCTGCGCTTCCCAATATGGGACAATACGTGGAATGGAAAGTCTTATGGTATGACACCTCTCAGGCACAGGCCAAAGTCAATGCCATTGCTGAAGGCAATCAGAGAGACTGGACTCTTGTTCTGTTAACAGGACAAGGGCAATATGCCAATAATCAAACTAACTATGACTGGGGAGCATACGCTCAAATTTCCGCTGCCGCTGTTAAGGCGTGGAAGGCACTTTCCAAGAAGGGAGAGTCCGGGGGACACTTAACGAGAATCATACAAGCCCCCCAGGAACCATTCTCAGACTTTGTGGTTAGGATGATGGAGGCAGCAGGCAGGATCTTTGGAGACCCTGAACAGGCAATGCCTTTAGTGGAACAGTTGGTCTATGAGCAAGCCACACAGGAATGCAGAGCAGCTATTACACCCAGGAAGAGGAAAGGATTACAGGACTGGCTGAGAGTTTGCCGAGAACTTGGAGGCCCGCTTACTAATGCTGGCCTTGCGGCTGCTATCCTACAGGGCCAAAAGTGCTCAGGTACAGGTGATCGCAAGGTCTGCTATAACTGTGGCAAACAAGGACATTTGAAAAAGGAGTGTCAAGCCCTCACTAAGAAGAGAGCACCAGGACTGTGTACTAAGTGTGGGAAAGGCTATCATTGGGCTAGTGAATGTCGCTCAGTTAAAGATGTCAGAGGCAGGCTTATTCAGCCCGGGCCTCCCCAGGCAGAAGAGAGTGAAAACATTCCAAAAAATGGGTATCTGGGCCCCAGGTCTCAGGGCCCCAAAACATATGGGACTCCAGCTTACAACAGACAGACACCACGGTTCGCAGAGCCACTAGAGGCTCAGCAGGAGTGGACCTCTGTTCTACCACCCAATTCATATTAATGCCACTGATGGGTGTGCAACCCGTCCCCACTGACTACAAAGGCCCCCTTCCCGTGGGAAGTGTTGGCCTTATTATGGGACGGTCCTCCTTAACTTTAAAGGGACTAATTGTTCACCCTGGAATAATAGATCAAGATTACACAGGAGAACTTCAAGTTCTCTGCTCATGCCCTCAAGGCGTTTTTTCCATTTCCCCAGGTGACAGGATTGCTCAGTTGATTATCCTTCCAAGCTTACATGATCATTTTCCTTCTTCCGGGGTCCCTAGAGGCACCGCGAAGTTTGGCTCTTCCGGGACTTATTCTGCTTATTTAATGATGGACCTTAATTCCAGACCCTCTTTAGAGTTGAATATAGAAGGGAAAACTTTCAAGGGAATTCTAGATACAGGGGGTGATAAGAGCATTATCTCCTCTAAGTGGTGGCCTAAGGCATGGCCTGTCACTCAATCATTCCATTCCTTACAAGGACTAGGGTATGAGGCCAGCCCCACTATCAGCTCACGCTCCTTGATCTGGCATGCTCCAGAAGGCCAATCAGGAAGGTTTATTCCTTGTGTCCTCCTTCTTCCTGTTAACCTTTGGGGGAGGGATGTCTTACAGGGTCTAGGCCTGACATTGACCAACGAGTACTCTCGACAAGCTGTCGAGATTAGGAAGGGATTAGGAAAAAAGGAACAAGGAAAATTAGAACCGGTCCCACAAGAAGGTAATATAGGAAGGCAGGGCCTGGGTTTTTCCTAGGTGCCATTGAGGGTTCTATGCCCATACCCTGGCTCACAGAGGAAGTGATATGGGTTCCTCAATGGCATCTATCCTCTGAAAAATTAGAAGCTGCCACTAAATTGGTTAATGAACAATTACAGCTTGGTCATTTAGAACCGTCCATTTCACCATGGAATACTCCTATTTTTGTGATAAAGAAAAAATCAGGAAAATGGAGACTTCTCCATGATTTGAGAGCCATTAATGCACAGATGCGTTTATTTGGCTCGATCCAACGAGGCCTACCCTTACTCTCTGCTTTACCTAAGCAATGGAAGATAATAATTATAGACATTAAGGATTGTTTCTTTTCCATCCCCTTGTGTCCACAAGACAGACAGAGGTTTGCATTTACTATACCAGCTATTAATCATCTTGAACCTGATAAGAGATTTCAGTGGAGGGTCCTGCCTCAAGGCATGGCCAATGGCCCCACTATTTGCCAACTATATGTGCAACGAGCCCTTGAACCTATAAGGAAGCAATTTCCTTCTTTGTTGCTGGCTCATTACATGGATGATATCTTAGCATGTGATAAAGATTTAACCACCTTACAGACCTCATATCCCATCTTAATCAAAACATTGGGACAATGGGGACTACAAGTCGCTGCAGAAAAGGTTCAAATTGCAGAAATTGGCTCATTTCTGGGATTGGTCATTTATCCTGAAAAAATAGTTCCCCAGAAATTAGAGATTCGCAGAGATCATTTACATACCTTAAATGATTTCCAAAAATTATTGGGAGATATAAATTGGCTGAGACCATTTTTAAAGGTTTCCTCTGCTGAGTTGAACCTTTATTTGATATTTTGGAAGGGGACTCTCATATCTCCTCTCCGAGAGCATTGACACCAGCCGCAAACCAGGCCTTACAAGTTGTAGAAAAAAAAGCCTTACAGGATGCTCAATTGCAGCGCATTGATGAAACCAAACCTTTTGACTTGTGTGTTTTCAAAACTATGCAATTGCCAACAGCTGTCTTGTGGCAGGATGGGCCTTTTTTATGGGTCCATCCCAATGCATCTCCTGCTAAGATTATTGACTGGTATCCTGATGCGGTTGCTCAGCTTGCACTCCGCGGGTTGAAGGCAGCTATTACTCATTTTGGGAAAGAACCCAAAACTTTGATAGTACCATATACAGCCATTCAGGTTCAAACATTAGCTGCTACCTCAAATGCTTGGGCAGTGTTAGTTACTTCCTTTGCTGGACAGATTGATAATCATTATCCAAAACACCCGATCCTACAATTTGCTTTAAGCCAAGCCATTGTGTTCCCACGCATAATGTCTCAGAAACCACTTGTTGATGGGGTTGTAGTGTATACAGATGGGTCAAAAACTGGTATAGGTGCTTATGTGGTCAATAATAAGTTAGTATCTAAGCAGTATAATGAAACCTCACCTCAAGTTGTGGAATGTTTAGTGGTGCTAGAGGTCCTTGAGACCTTCCCAGGCCCGCTTAACATTGTGTCAGATTCCTCTTATGTGGTTAATGCAGTTAAGGTTCTTGAGGTGGCTGGATTAATCAGGCCTTCCAGAAAACTTGCTCAAATTTTTCAACAAATTCAATCTAACCTTCTCAGCAGGAGATCCCCTGTATTCATAACACATATTAGAGCTCACTCGGGCCTTCCTGGGCCAATGTCACGCGGAAATGACCTAGCGGACAAAGCTACAAGAGTGATTGCAGTTGCCTTGTCCCCTCAATTAGATGTAGCAAAAGAATTTCACAGATGATTTCATGTGATGGCTGAAACTTTACGCCGCCGATTTGCTTTGACTAGAAAAGAAGCTAGGGAGATAGTTACCCAATGTCAAAATTGTTGTCAATTCCTGCCTGTACCACATGTGGGAGTTAACCCCCGAGGAATCCGACCGCTACAGGTTTGGCAAATGCATGTTACTCATATCCCTTCTTTTGGAAAACTTCAGTATCTGCATGTTTCCATTGATACATGCTCTGGCATTATGTTTGCTACACCTCTAACAGGAGAAAAGGCCTCACATGCAATTCAACATTGCCTCGAGGCGTGGAGCGCTTGGGTAAACCCAAACTCCTTAAGACAGACAATGGACCAGCTTATACTTCTCAAAAATTTCAACAGTTCTGCCACCAGATGGAGGTGACTCATCTGACTGGTCTCCCGTATAATCCTCAGGGACAGGGCATTGTAGAACGTGCCCATCGCACTCTCAAATCCTATTTAATTAAACAAAAAGGGGGAGTCGAGGAGGCTCTACCCTCAGTACCAAGAGTAGCTGTTTCCATGGCACTCTTCACTTTTAATTTTTTTAAATCTCGATGCCCAAGGCCATACTGCAGCCGAACGTCACTATTCAGAGCCTGATAGACCAAAAGAGATGGTAAAATGGAAAGATGTTTTGACTGGTCTATGGAAAGGCCCGGATCCTATTTTAATAAGATCCAGGGGAGCGGTTTGTGTTTTCCCACAGGAAGAAGACAATCCATTCTGGCTACCGGAACGACTGACACGGAGAATTCTGACGCCTAGAAATGACTCCCGGATGGATCCCTCGGAAACTACCTCTAGCCCTCACACTACCTCTTTGGATTTGGATTCCTAGTACTTCTAAGAATGGGTGGGGGTGGCTCTGTTTGGTGCAGCCCTATGCTGTGGATTAGTATTCATGCTATGGTTGGTTTGCAAACTCAGATCTCAACAAAAACGTGACAAGGCCGTTATCACTCAAGCACTTGTAGCCATTTGAACAAGGGGCCTCCCCTAAAATTTGGTTATATATCTTAAAAAATTAGTCGTTATCTGTGTTCTCTACTCTTGCACCCCCATGGATCTGTGGATCCATTGCACTGGGATGAGAGAGACTCAAGATTCCTTTGATCAGCCCGTCTACATCGCTGAGGTTTCCTCATTGCACGCGATGGGATGATCATGATCTCCCCACTAACTCACCTTCTGACTGGCCTCTTTTTAGAGTTTGCCCTAGGTCATTATTCAGTTACTGTCACACAGCACTGTGGTATCAAGAGACGGGCAACTTTCCTCATGCACAGACCGATCTAAGACACGGGGCCCAGTGGCGATAGGGTTACCCTTCGACGGATAAGGCTGTGACATAGAGGAACGACCTAAGACAGGAGCCACAGCAGATGGACGTAACTGCGGGGAACTAGACCAGCCTAGACAATAGTTTACCGCTATTAATTAATAAAAAGATAAGGGGGAGATGTAAAGGGCCGCAATAACATTCGCCACCACTAGATGGTGCTGGCTTCCACTGCGCCCCACGTGGAAGGCCAAGTCAGACAAGATGGCGCTAGCCTTCGCCGTGCCAGCCGACTCCCTATCGGGAGATTAACTGTGTGCGCATGTGCAAGAGTGCCTTCGTGCCAGGTCTTTGCCCATTCTGGGGCGTGCCTGATGAGGTCATGAGTAAGCAATCAATCAGGTGTGGATGGGCCGCACTAGGGTTATATAAGCGCCTGGCCGGCGCGCGGGGCTTCTCCATAAGATAAAAAATAAAAGTTTACTGATAGCAAGGATTTCTATGTGTGCCAGCGTGCTTCTTGCTGGCGAGAGGTCACGCGTGGGACAACAAAGAATAACAAATGGTAAAGACCAACATAAGGAGGCAAGCTCCACCCCGGAAAAAGCAAGAAACTAATCGTCCTGGCAACAAAACAAAAAGTAGAAAAGCACACAAACATAACCTCACATCCAAATATGAATATAACAGGAAGCAATAATCACTATTCCTTAATATCTCTCAAAATCAATGGTCTCAACTCCCCAATAAAAAGACATAGAAATTAAACAGAGACGTAGACAGACTAAGAGAAGTCATGAACCAAATGGACTTAACAGATATTTATAAAACATTCTATCCTAAAACAAAAGGATATACATTCTTCTCAGCTCCGTATGGTACTTTCTCCAAAATTGACCATATAATTGGTCAGAAAATGCGCCTCGACAGGTATAGAAAGATAGAAATAATCCCCCTGCAGCAGCTCTCTGCTCCCACACCCCATGGGAGAGAGCCCTCACTGCCTGGAGTGGTGGGCACTCCTGAGACAGCAGAGCTGAAGAGACCACCAACACTGCCCACCCCTGCCCATATGGCTGGCCCAAGAGGAAACTGTATACGGCCTCTGGGTTCCCTTGGACAAGGGCACAGCAACAGCGGGTCCCCTGTGTCTGAGACACCACCGGAACCTGAAGGGACCGACCAGATAAATAGTTCTCTGCACCCAAAACCCGTGGGAGGGAGAGCTAAAACTTCAGAGAGGCAGACACACCTGGGAAACCAGAAGAGACTGCACTCTGCACACATTACTGATTCCAGAGGAAAACACCAAACACCATCTGGAACCCTGGTACAAGGAAGCCCCCGGAAACAGCGGCACAGATCTTACTGGTTGCTTCCCCCGCGGAGAGCTCGTAGGCAGCACCCCATGAGCAAACTTGAGCCTCGGGACAACAGGTAAGACAAACTTTCCTGCTCCAAGTGACCTGCTTGGTGAACTCAAGACACAGGCCCACAGGAACAGCTGAAGACCTGTAGATAGAAAAAACACATGCCCGAAAGCATAACACTCTGTTCCCATAGCTGGCTGAAAGAAAACAGGAAAACAGGTCTACAGCACCCCTGACACACAGGCTTATAGGACAGTCTAGCCACTGTCAGAAATAGCAGAACAAAGTAACACTAGATATAATCTGATAGCGAGAGGCAAATGCAGGAACCCAAGCAACAGAAACCAAGACTACATGGCATCATCGGAGCACAATTCTCCCACCACAGAAAACACGGAATATCCAAACACACCAGAAAAGCAAGATCTAGTTTCAAAATCATATTTGATCATGATGCTGGAGGACTTCGAGAAAGACATGAAGAACTCCCTTAGAGAAACACAGGAAAACATTAATAAACAAGTAGAAGACTACAGTGGGAATTGCAAAAATCACTGAAAGAATCCAGGAAAACATAAATAAACAAGTAGAAGCCCATAGAGAGGAGTCACAAAAATCCCTGAAAGAATCCCAGGACAACACAATCAAACAGTTGAAGGAAATAAAAATGGAAATAGAAGCAATCAAGAAAGAACACATGGAAACAACCCTGGATATGGAAAACCAAAAGAAGAGACAAGGAGCCGTAGATATGAGAAGAGAGAATCTCAGGAGCAGAAGATTCCATAGAAATCATCGACATAACTGTCAAAGATAATGTAAAGTGGAAAAAGCTACTGGTACAAAACATACAGGAAATCCAGGACTCAATGAGAAGATCAAACTTGAGGATAATAGGTATAGAAGAGCATGAAGACTCCCAGCTCAAAGGACCAGTAAATATCTAAAACAAAATCATAGAAGAAAACTTCCCTAACCTAAAGAAAGAGATACCCATAAGCATACAAGAAGCCTATAGAACTCCAAATAGATTTGACCAGAAAAGAAACTCCTCCTGTCTCATAATAGTCAAAAAACCAAACGCACAAAATAAAGAAAGAATATTAAAATCAGTAGGGGAAAAATGTCAAGTAACATATAAAGGCAGACCATCAGAATCACACCAGACTTTTCACCAGAGACTGTGAAAGCAAGAAGATTCTGGACAGACGTCATACAGACCCTAAGAGAACACAAATGCCAGCCCAGGTTACTGTGTCCTGCAAAACTCTCAATTAACATAGATGGAGAAACCAAGATATTCCATGACAAAACCAAATTTACACAATATCTTTCTACAAATCCAGAAATACAAAGGATAATAAATGGTAAACCCCAACATAAGGAGGCAAGCTATACCCTAGAAGAAGCAAAAAACTAATCATCTTGGCAACAAAACAAAGAGAAGAAAAGCACACAAACATAAACTCATATCCAAATAAGAATATAACAGGAAGCAATAATCACTATTCCTTAATATCTCTTAACATCAATGGCCTCAACTCCCCAATAAAAAGACATAGATTAACAAACTGGATACACAACAAGGATCGTGCATTCTGCTGCCTACAGGAAACACAACTCAGAGACAAAGCAGACACTACCTCAGAGTGAAAGGCTGGAAAACAACTTTCCAAGCAAATGGTAGGAAGAAGCAAGCTGGAGTAGACATTCTAATATCAAATAAAATCAATTTTCAACTAAAATTCATCAAAAAAGGTAAGGAAGGACACTTCATATTCATCAAAGGAAAAATCCACCAAGATGAACTCTCAATCCTAAATATCTATGCCCGAAATACAAGGGCACCTACATACATAAAAGAAACCTTACTAAAGCTCAAAACACACATTGCACCTCACACAATAATAGTGGGAGATTTCAACACCCCACTCTCATCAATGGACAGATCATGGAAACAGAAATTAAACAGAGCCGTAGACAGATTAAGAGAAGTCATGAGCCAAAGGGACTTAACAGATATTTATAGAACATTCTATCCTAAAGCAAAAGGATATACCTTCTTCTCAGCTCCTCATGTTACTTTCTCCAAAATTGACAATATAATTGGTCAAAAAACGGGCCTCAACAGGTACAGAAAGATAAAAATAATCCCATGCATGCTATCAGACCACCACGGCCTAGGACTGGTCTTCAATAACAATAAGGGAAGAACGCCCACATATACGTCGAAGCTGAACAATGCACTACTCAAGGATAATCTGGTCAAGGAAGAAATAAAGAAAGAAATTAAAGACTTCTTAGAATTTAATGAAAATGAAGGTACAACATACCCAAACTTATGGAACACAATGAAAGCTGTGCTAAGAGGAAAACTCATAGCTCTGAGTGCCTGCAGAAAGAAACAGGAGAGAGCATATGTCAGCAGCTTGACAGCACACCTAAAAGTTCTAGAACAAAAAGAAGCAAATACACCCAGGAGGAGTAGAAGACAGGAAATAATCAAAGTCAGAGCTGAAATCAACCAAGTAGAAACAAAAAGGACCATAGAAAGAATAAACAGAACCAAAAGTTGTTTCTTTGAGAAAATCAACAAGATAGATAAACCCTTAGCCAGACTAACGAGAGGACACAGAGAGTGTGTCCAAATTAACAAAATCAGAAATGAAAAGGGAGACATAACTACAGATTCAGAGGAAATTCAAAAAATCATCAGACCTTACTATAAAAGTCTATATTCAACAAAACTTGAAAATCTGCAGGAAATGGACAATTTCGAAGACAGGTACCAGGTACCAAAGTTAAATCAGGAGCAGATAAACCAGTTAAACAACCCCATAACTCCTAAGTAAATAGAAGCAGTCATTAAAGGTCTCCCAACCAAAAAGAGCCGCGGTCCAGACCGGTTTAGTGCAGAATTCTATCAGAGCTTCATAGAAGACCTCATACCAATATTATCCAAACTATTCCACAAAATTGAAACAGATGGAACACTACCGAATTCCTCCTATGAAGCCACAATTACTCTATTACCTAAACCACACAAAGACCAACAAAGAAAGAGAACTTCAGACCAATTTCCCTTATGAATATCGACGGAAAAATACTCAATAAAATTCTGGCAAACCGAATCCAAGAGCACATCAAAACAATCATCCACCATGATCAAGTAGGCTTCATCCCACGCATGCAGGGATGGTTTAATATACGAAAACCATCAACGTGATCCATTATATAAACAAACTGAAAGAACAAAACCACATGAACATTTCATTAGATGCTGAGAAAGCATTTGACAAAATTCAACACCCCTTCATGATAAAAGTCCTGGAAAGAATAGGAATTCAAGGCCCATACCTAAACATAGTAAAAGCCATATACAGCAAACCAGTTGCTAACATTAAACTAAATGGAGAGAAACTTGAAGCAATCCCACTAAAATCAGGGAGTAGACAAGGCTGCCCACTCTCTCCCTACTTATTCAATATAGTTCTTGAAGTTCTAGCCAGCGAATTCAGACAACAAAAGGAGGTCAAGTGGATACAGATCGGAAAAGAAGAAGTCAAAATATCATTATTTGCAGATGATATGATAGTATATTTAAGTGATCCCAAAAGTTCCATCAGAGAACTACTAAAGGTGATAAACAACTTCAGGAAAGTGGCCGAGTATAAAATTAACTCAAATAAATCAGTAGCCTTCCTCTACACAAAAGAGAAACAAGCCGAGAAAGAAATTAGGGAAACCACACCCTGTATAATAGACCCAAATAATATAAAGTACCTCGGTGTGACTTTAACCAAGCAAGTAAAGGATATGTAAAATAAGAACTTCAAGACTCTGAAGAAAGAAATTGAAGAAGACCTCAGAAGACGGAAAGATCTCCCATGCTCATGGATTGGCAGGATTAATATAGTAAAAATGGCCATTTTCCAAAAGTGATCTACAAATTCAATGCAATCCCCATCAAAATACCAATTCATTTCTTCAAAGAGTTAGACAGAACAATTTGCAAATTCATCTGGAATAACAAAAAACCCAGAATAGCTAAAACTATCCTCAACAATAAAAGGACTTCAGGGGGAATCACTATCCCTGAAATCAAGCAGTATTACAGAGCAATAGCGATAAAACTGCACGGTATTGGTACAGAGACAGACAGATAGACCAATGGAACAGAATTGAAGACCCAGAAATGAACCCACACACCTATGGGCACTTGATTTTTGACAAAGGAGCCAAAACCATTCAATAGAAAAAAGATAGCATTTTCAGCAAATGGTGCTGGTTCATTTGTCAACATGTAGAAGAATGCAGATCGATCCATGCTTATCACCCTGTACAAAGCTTAAGTCCAAGTTCATCAAGGACCTCCACATCAAACCAGATACACTCAAACTACTAGAAGAAAAACTAGGGCATCATCTCGAACACATGGGCACTGGAAAACTTTTCCTGAACAAAATACCAATGGCTTATGCTCTAAGATCAAGAATCGACAAATAGGATCTCATAAAACTGCAAAGCTTCTGTAAGGCAAAGGACACTGTGGTTAGGACAAAACGGCAACCAACAGATTGGGAAAAGATCTTTACCAATCCTACAACAGATAGAGGCCTTATATCCAAAATATAGAAAGAACTCAAGAAGTTAGACCACAGGGAGACAAATAACCCTATTAAAAATGGGGTTCAGAGGTAAACAAAGTATTCACAGCTGAGGAATGCTGAATGGCTGAGAAACACCTAAAGAAATGTTCAACATCTTTAGTCATAAGGGAAATGCAAATCAAAACAACCCTGAGATTTCACCTCACACCAGTGAGAATGGCTATGATCAAAAACTCAGGTGACAGCAAATGCTGGCAAGGATGTGGAGAAAGAGGAACACTCCTCCATTGTTGGTGGGATTGCACAGTGGTGCAACCATTCGGGAAATCAGTCTGGAGTTTCCTCAGAAAATTGAAAATTGAACTACCTGAGGATCCAGCTATACCTCTCTTGGGCATATACCCACAAGATGCCCCAACATATAAAAAAGACACGTGCTCCACTATGTTCATTGCAGCCTTATTTATAATAGCCAGAAGCTGGAAAGAACCCAAATGCCCTTCAACAGAGGAATGGATACAGAAAATGTGGTACTTCTACACAATGGAATATTACTCAGCTATCAAAAACAATGACTTTATGAAATTCATAGACAAATGGTTGGAACTGGAAAGTATCACCCTGAGTGAGGTAACCCAATTAAAGAAAAACACACATGGTATGCATTCATTGACAAGTGGCTATTAGCCCAAATGCTTGAATTACCCTAGATGCATAGAACACATGAAACTCAAGACGGATGATCAAAATGTGAATGCTTCACTCCTTCTTTAAAAGGGGAACAAGTATATCCTTGGCAGGGAAGAAAGAGGCAAAGATTAAAACAGAGACTGAAGGAACACCCATTCAGAGCCTGCCCCACATGTGGCCCATACATATACAGCCACCCAATTAGACAAGATGGATGAAGCTAAGTAGTGCAGGCCAACAGGACCCGGATGTAGATCTCTCCTGAGAGACACAGCCAGAATACAGCAAATACAGAGGCGAATGCCAGCAGCAAACCACTGAACTGAGAATAGGACCCCCGTTGAAGGAATCAGAGAAAGAACTGGAAGAGCTTGAAGGGGCTCGAAACCCCATATGAACAACAATGCCAAGCAACCAGAGCTTCCAGGGAATAAGCCACTACCTAAAGACTATACATGGACTGACCCTGGACTCTGACCTCATAGGTAGCAATGAATATCCTAGGAAGATCACCAGTGAATGGGGAAGCCCTTGGTCCTGCTAAGACTGAACCCCCAGTGAACGTGATTGTTGGGGGGAGGGCGGCAATTGGAGGAGGATGGGGAGGGGAACACCCATAAAGAAGTAGAGGGGGAGGGGTTAGGGGGATGTTCGCCCGGAAATCGGGAAAGGGAATAACATTCGAAATGTAAATAAGAAATACTCAAGTTAATTAAAAAAAAAAGTTGCACTAAACCCCTTTCTCACCAAGATATGTTGAGGTTATCATTCCTAGTTACCTGTAACTGCCAGTATTATTTAGGGGAGATGAATGTAGTCAATAAAGATCATGTCATCAGAGAAAAAAAAGAAATATATTTTATCTAAATATGAAGGCATAAATGCTGGTATATGACAATCTCTCAGAAGTATAAGCTTCACTAATGGATGAATCATTTAAATTGTCCCAAGTTTATACTTAATCATCTCAGTACTGGTGGATCATTAGAGTATATTTATGATGTATACATTTATAGTATCAACCGCAGACTTAGGAAAACATAATGACTTAAAAAAATATGATTCAGCCTCTGTTTCCTTAAAAAAGTCAATAAATCTTTTAAAATGTGAATTTTACATATTTTTAGATAGGATCTAATCATCTCTCTCTCACAACTATGTAAAGTATTAATTGGACTGATGTGAGAAAGAAATAGTTGCTTTGGCACACTTCTGATAATACCATGTAACCTAATTTTTAACAATTAAAACTTATGGCCATAAGCTGAATTGTAAATTCATCATAAGCTGTCTAAATAAAATTGAGTTTAAGTTAATTTTTTGAATGTGTACAAAATACAGAAATCAAAACTAACCCAATTTATTTCTACTGGAATTTTTTAAAAATATAAGTCATCTAATGAACCCACTCGAATCAGGAAAAAAATATACCTTCTAAAACTAAAACAGCATCATATGGCAAAATGAATTATCAAAACATCTGATACAGGTACTCTGAAATTAATGAAATTTATTTGGTTTATTTTTTTTAAATAAAATAGCCAGTGAATGCTGTATTTCATTTCAACAAACAAGTTTATTTTCATGGGAAACAGAAACAGATTTTCTTAATAGTATATGTAGTATGTTTATATTATATTTTATTATATTATATTATATCGCAACGTATTTATCATTAATAATATACCTTCAACTAGTTAATTTCAGGGAATGCAAGCAGATTGCTCCTGACATTTTCTGTAAGGTACATCTGCTTGTTTGTCATTTGTCCCAAATTCTCAAACAAATTTTCATGATGTTAAACACATTTGTTACCCTATAATGCCATTTAGTTTTATAAATTCTATTGTTAGTTTACCTAGTAATTTCCCCTTTTCTTTATGACAACACTGTATAATCTTATAGTTTCTTAATAGAAAACATCAATTAAAGTGATACTAAAATTATCCCAGTAGATGTGTCACTTGGTGTTTTTAAACCAAGATTTAGTATAATATTCTTTAGTTCTAAAAAGCAATTACCTTGGAAATACTCTTTATATGTATGTATTGTATAGATAATATGTATTTTGTTCTGTATAGTATATTTGCTTTTACAATTACTACCACAGATAGCCTTCATATTTTAACAATATACATTTATTGTTATATATTTATATTTTCCCATTGAAGGTACAAAATTCATTCAAACATTCAAGTAAAAATTTCAGGTAAATGTGAAAGTAGCATCTTTATCTTTTGCTTCTAGTAATTTATATTTTCTTTCATGCTGTTGTGTAAAATATATACTCATCAGTTTTGATCTTATGCCATCAACCATTATTCTAAGCTCCTACTATGTGGAAAAGTTCTTGCTAAATACTAAGGATAATACAAAAATAAAGAGTAAGTTACTTTTTGTTTTCAGTATAGTTATAGAAATGCATATGGCACTAAGTAAATTTCAGTGTCTCCTTAAACATTTATTCCCTTATTACAAAACTACAGAATTTTGGTTTTGTGCTTGTTTTCCCCTTTTGATCGGGAGTTATTTGAAAATAGAAATCGATTTCAGCGGCCTACTGAAGAGCTCTGTGCTTTCAGTTAGGTATATACCGTGTCTTTGATGTCCTGTATTATTCTCTTTTTAATTTTTTAAAAATTCTTCTTAATGCCTTAAAGATAGAAATGCCCTCAATAAATAATGTCTGTTTTGAGCCTGCACTTTTCTACATGATAGATAGTAACCATGTATGTTGAGCTCTTGGAATAAAATTAATTATAACTGAGGTGTCCTATAAAAGTAAAATACACTAGGTTCTAATGAATGGGTATGCCTAGAACAATATAAAAAGTCTCAGTAATTGTTTTAATTACATGCTGAAATAGATTTGTTATTTTATTTAAATATTATTTAGCATTAAACACTTTAAAATAAATACTATTACTAGAAAATTTAAATGTATATAGTTCCCATTGATGGTTTATTATGTTGCTGCTGAGAATGTTTAAGCCCGTTTTTCTACCCTTTTCTTATTAATCATACACACACCCTATATCTACTCTTAAACAAACAAACAAACAAAAAACCCAAATGAAACAGCCAAACAAACAAGAAATTGGTGTGTTCTTAAGGTAAATGTTATATTTCTTTTCAACTTTGCATCTCTCCTAGCCTAGATGATTGGGAAAGGCCCACTCACTTCTCTCATTCTCCAGCAAGCTCCATGCTAAGATATATTTTAATGGCTGTGCAAATCATCTTTTGTAAAACTTTCCTTAATACCTAGCTATATTTCTTGCCTCTTGAGACAGTTTCCCAGTATATAATTTCTGACTTGGAATAGATCCTTGTAAATAGTAGATGGACAAATGGATAAAAATCACTGAATATTTAGAAATGCAACCAAGTAATGATGAGGCAGAAGGTTGCAAGTTCAAAGTCACCTTGTTCAAGGATAGCCTAGTTAACCTTAGTAAGCCTCTGTCTCAAAATAAAAGTAAAAACAGAGTCAGAATAGAGACCGAGGAATAAAACTGATGATTTTTAATTAGGAAACTATAAGCTTATACTGTGTTGTCATAAATTAAAGGCAAAACTTCTAGGTAAAGTAACTTTAGAATTCACACACATAATTGCATTTTATAATAGTGAATGTGCTTGACATTATGAAAATGTGTTTTGGGGACAAACAACAAGCATGGAGATATGTCCTTCAGAAAGTATCCAGAAGCAATTTGTTTCTATTTACTGGAATTAACTAGTTGAAGGGACTGTGTAAGTGTGTCTAAACCAAACATAGCAATGCAGAATTAAAAAGTGGGAGGACAATGATGAAACTTTCTTCCTTCTCTTCACCATAATACAAACAAAGCACAAAAGAAAACCCCAACTTAAAACAGAAGTCACTCAAAATAAATGTTTTAAATGTTTATTTTCGAGTATAACCTTCTACAAGACAGTCTCAAGCCTTTGTCTTCTTGTTGTAGCTCCGATGTCAAAAGGTGATGGAAAATGTATTGATAACTTCAAAAGTTGCGGCAAGCAGTGGCAATGTCCAATCAAGCATTGTTGAACCATTTCATATAAGTCACTGATTTTTTCATTGTTGAACAGAATGGTCCTTGGATAATGGCTTCTTAATTAGGCTTCAAAATGCTGAATAAATTCCCTGGTAACCATTACCAAGAAGAGTGGACTGGTTTATTTGCACATTGTAATTAGGTGCAGATCCCACATCATAAGCTCCATAGCTATATAGGAAGAAGTAGTCTCCATTAGAGCCGTGAAAAGCTGGCAGCGTGTTGCAAACATTCAGGAAATTGCCGTATACTTGAGAGAAATTAAATCCTCCAGTGCCTCCACTACTTCCAGCTGCCCCACAAAAGTTTCCATTTACTCCGAAGCTATGTTGATTTGGTCCAAAAACGTTTTGGGATGCTCCCACAGAATAATGACTTGACCCAAAGGCATTTGGGTTTGCCCCCAGAATATACTGGCTTGTCCTGGAAACATTTGGGTTTGTTGCCAAAACATAGTGGTTTGTCCGGATATCATACGGGTTTGCAACAAAAGAATAACAGTTTGGCCTGAAGGCATCTGAGTTTGTACCCAAAGTATACTGGTTTGCCCCAAAAACATTTGGGCTCATATTCCAAGCATATTGGCCTATCCCAAAAGCATCTGGATATGTTCCCAAAGGATACTGGTTCGTCCAGAAAACATTTGGGTTTGCCCCCAAAGTACATTGGTTTATCCCGAAAGCATTTGGGTATGCTGCCAAAGCATACTGGCTCACTCCTAAAGCATTTGGGTATGTTCCCAACGTATACTGGCTTGTTCTTAAGGCATTTGGAATTGCCCCAAAAGTATACTGGTTTGCCAAGAAGGCATTTGGATTTGCCCCCAGAGCATAATGGCTTAACCCTACAGTATTTGAGATTGGCCTCAAAGCAGTTCGGCTTGCTCTGAAAGCACTTGAATTTGTCACAATAACATTGGGGTTTGCCTGGAAAGCATTGGGGGTATCCCTGAAACCACGGGCATTTGACAAAGTGACATCTGAGTTTGCTCTAGAAGTATATGAGCCAGCTCTGTGGGCATCTTGGTTGGCTTCTTGAGTATCTGAGTTATCCATAATGTGGAAGTTTTGGCTGCCTCCTCCTCTCCAGTGGTTTTCTAACTCTGCAGCTGGAACAGCTGTTCTTGCCCTATCCTTAGCTCTAGTCTTACTTTTACTCAGTTGTCTTGCAGGATATTCTTTAGGAAATGCCATTTTAACTTCACAACGGCTGGAGCCAATGAAATGGTACCTGGTTTCTAAGACCTTTCTAACGGGGTTTTCATCCATGTATTTGATAAAGCCAAAAGCTCTTCTTTCCTGTGTATCTGAACACAGTGGAAGCTCAATAGCCTCTATCTGCCCAAATGTGCCAAAGTAAGCTCTTATTTTTTCTTCAGACATCCGCGGGTTCAGCCCACCCACAAAAACCTTTTTGATAGGGAATTGAGATTCAAGGGCTTTAGCCCTTTTAAATTCTATTTTTTTGCCATCAACTTTGTGGTCTTTCACTCGAAGCACCTTCTCTACTGTGGAACTGTCTTTGAAAAGCACGAATCCAAATCCCCTAGACAGACCGGTATTTGGGTCTATTTTTATAATAAAATCTATTATCTCACCGAACTTAGACAAGTATTCCAGAAGTACTTGCTTGTTCAGTTCTTGGGAAAGTCCCCCAATGAACATCTTACTGGCATCCTGTTGGTTCTTGGTGGCATCAATTCTGAACCCTTCCCGCAACTGGTCTCTTTCATTGTACTTTCTCACAGCAAGGCTGGCAGTATTCATGGTAGATAGGCTGGATGGAGGTTTCTTGACTGTTGGTGAAACAACGGCTGAGGCACAAATGGCGGCAGCATAGCCGTGCTCAGGGAGTAGGGGGAATTGTTGTACAATAGTGACGAAATAGAAACAAGCATTACGACTAAAGCCAACGCAGAGACTGCTTCATGTTCTAAACTGGGGGGCAGGGATAGTGTCTGATTTGTCCTACAAAGATGTTAATGCTTGCCATGCAAAAAGCAGGGATCCCTGTAGACTTTGTTTTTGTCCTCATAGGGCGCACAAAAGGAATAGCTTGGTACAAAAGGAACCTTTCTCATTGTTGCTTTTGTCTTTTCGATTATATCTCTTTGAATTTTGTTAAAACCAATTAATTTTCCTGGAAAGTGACTTGAATGTTGAGGAAATCACCTATTTATTTCATACTTTAGATGAGTTTCATGTTAACCTGAACTATTTGGGGGTTGGGATGGGAAAGGGATACAAAGTTGTAACATCCTGCAAAAAAACCAAAATGTCTCTGGGTTTGTATATTATGCTAAAGGGTTCCAAAGGAACATTTTTAAATAAGAGCTTCAATGAGGTTCATTTATAAAATTTACTCTTTTAATGTTGAAATGTTTTCACAAGATTATTTTATCATTAAAATAATGAAGTTAATTAATGTGCCATCATCCACAAAATTCTGTATTCCATTTAAGCAGTCACTCCTCATTTCTCTATAATCCACTTGATGGTATAATATGTCATTTTCTGTTTTACTTCTCATAAATATGGCTTTTCAAATGTGCTGTGCTTGTAGTATTTTACTCTTTACCCATTGTGTGGATGTACTATATTTTGTTTTCATATTTGCCAATAGCACTTGCCAGTTTGATTTTGTTACACACACACACACACACACACACACACACACACACACACACACACACAATCATGGGATATATTTTTCTAGCAGTCATTTTTATTTCTTCCTTTTAGCGTGAATAGTAAGTATAGATCTTCCAGTTTTCTTTTCTATGGAGAAAGCATTTAATATTGGGAATGTTTTCCAATATCCAAAGCCCACATCTCAAATTTTAGATATATTTTCTGGCAATGTGTGCCCTTGTCACTACCCATTAGATATAATGAAGTACTTTATGCCTTTAACTTCCTCCTTCTCATATTATTTCCTTTGAAGAGGAAGATTTTAAATGTCTCCAGAACTTTTCCACAGTTTGTGTATATAATAATTCTCAACGAATTTTTTAAATTATTTAATGTTTATTGCATCATTGCTATGTTAAGTATAATGGCCACATATTTCTCTCTCCAATGGAAGGCTGAAATATTAAGAATAATTTAAAGACCAGAAAAGAAGTCACATTCCAAAAATCTCTTCAGGGCTTGATATTTGTGCCTGACCACATGATGGATTTTCTGCTGGTCTCCCTGCTATAGCATGATTCAATGGGTGGGACAAGTTCAAGGTTGGAAAATGTTGGATGTGAAGAGATAAAATATAGCTTCTTAATTTTCAGATGAAAATCATCAATTTGCCCAAGGATATTATTTGCCAAATGTCTCCAGGAAATGGCTGATTTTTTTAAAGCTTCACATTTCCAAAATCATTGTCCTTTTCAAATCAAAAAGTGTTATGACCCATTGAAATAAATTGTCACTGGAGGCCAAGTAAAACTCTTTTCTATCACTTTTCTGACCATGAACAAATTTCTATGTTCCATGTATGAAAATTCATATTTGAATGAAAATTCATCTTGAGAACTCACTAAGCTCTCATGGCCACCATTCCTAGTAAGAAGATATTTTTGTCATTACCAAAAAATTTTTATATGTGAGCTTTAGTCAAGGTTCTTTAGAGAAACAGAATTTACAGAATGAATATTTCTCTTTCTCTTCTGTTTACATACATACACATACAAATATAGACATAGATAGATAGATAGATAGAAAGATAGATAGATAGATAGATAGATAGATAGATAGATAGATAGATAGAGAATCAAATGTCAAGGAAGGAAGCAAGAAGGCAAAAAGCGAAAGCTTCCTTCATCCATGCCATTATGTAGGCCCCAGCAGGAGTGTCTGTCTTTCTGTCTCAAGATCCAATTTAATGACATGTGTCTTCATGACTTGATGGTGTGGATTAGAATGGGATTCACTGACTTCAAACCAAGATCCCCCCTCCAAAAAAAATCCCTAGATTGTAGTTCATTCCAGAGGTAGTCAAATTGACAACCAAGAATAGCCATATGTATCTAATATAGGTCTCTAGGCTTTGTATTGTTGTCTGTAGTTAAATGAGTTCAATTTTACATGAAATGTGGGTGTATTATTCTCTGTGGATTACCATTTCTTTGATTTAATAAATGTACTATTCCCATACTTGGTACAAAGAGTACAATAATGAAAATACTTTCTTTGAAAATAAATAATACTGTCCATAAAACTGAAATGTAAGGAAAGTACATTAGTTCACAAGGCAAACTGAATCCTTTAGCAAAAATTCCTTAGATCACACATTGATTATATTTGAAACCTTGACTAACCCTAAATTTTAGAAACATATCTATAACTGTTTACTTTTGTTTGCTCTGACCATTTTTCCCACACCCTTTTGTCTGCTGTGTTTTATTTTTCTTGCTGAACATCTATGCCAATTCAGTTTGCCTAATTTTATAGAATTTCCTAAGAGTTTTTCCATCAGAACACATGATAATTTATCTATACATCAATATCATCACACATATAATACCAACCTTTGTCTTACCATGCTCCCTATTATCTGGAAGGAGCCAACCTAATAAAACGATGGAACGAACACCCATAGGTACATATATTTGAAAGCTTAGTCATCAGGAACTAGTACTATATTTGAGAAGATTAGGAGGTATGGCTGTGTTTGAAGAAAAGTCTCAGTGAGTATGGACTTTGAGAATTATATATATTTATTATTATATATATTTATTTATATAACCTTGTCTCCTATAAAAATAACTTTCCTTTCTTTGTTGATTATTTTATTTATATTCCAAAATGAAAGTTAATCAATAAAAATTTAATTAAAAAAGTCTTTTCTTAGGCATTGTGTCACAGAAGTTAAAAAACTGATTAATATGTCTTCTAGTCAAGTCCCAGATGCCAAGAAATCAAGAGCCTTCCAGGACCCCATCGGGTTGATATTAGCTGAAATACCCACTCAAAGAGCATGGAAAACTGTTGAGAGCATATTCAAGGTTAAGCATGGCCCCCTGATTGACGGATAGGGCCACCCACCCATCTCCAAAATTTTAACCTAGAATTGTTCCTATCTAAAGGAAATACAAGGACAAAGAATAGACTGAAAGAAAGGACATCCACAGACTGCTTCACATGAGAATGCATGCCATATTCAGACACCAAACCCAAACGCTATTGTTGATGCCAAGAAATACTTGCTGACCTAAGTCTGATATAGCTGTCTCCTTAGAGGCTCTATCAGATCCTGTTCTATACAGATGCAGATGCTCAAAGGCAACCATCAGACTGATCACAAGACCCCAGTGGAGGAGTTAGGGGAAGGACAGAAGGAGCTGAAAAGGCCTTATCTGGCATCTATGGGAGGGGAGGCCCTTAATCATGTGAAGGATTGATGCCCCAGTTTAGAGGAATGGCAGGGCAGTGGGGTGAGAGTGAGTGGGTGGGTGGGTGAGCACTCTCATTGAACAGGGTAAGGGGGGATGGGATAGGGAGTTTGCAGAGGGCAGACTTTGAAAGAGGATAATATTTGAAATATAAATAAATAAAATATCCAACTTAAAAAATCTACCATATGGTCTGATTATATCATATTAAGACAGACTTTGGTTGGAAGAAAAATCACATTTCTCCACTGATGTAAAAAAAATCACAACAGAAAAAAATATGTATATATATTCTAAGCATTGAAGGTGGTATTAAGAAAGTAGCCCTTAAGAAGGATTACATGTCAATTTGTAACCACAAGTAAAAGCTTTCCACTTACAATCACATGGACTAATTATCTCTAGCAGAATATTCCTCTTGCCTAAAATCTAGAGTGCAATCATGTGAGATCCAAGTAAAAATCCTTTCATTCAGGATTATTTCAAGATTCTAGTCTCACAGAAACTCACATAATAAGTTTATATTTTTTAAAGCTATTAAATGTGTTAAGATAGAGTTACCACTGGTAATATTACTACCATATTAGTATGTAAGATACACTAATATAGTCATTGAATTCTTCAAAATAATTCGTTCTTCCAATCAGTGAACTATCACTCATTTCTACAAAAATTCTTTTATTTTCTTTTGATGGGACAGGTTGAGACGTAATCTCTTCATATACCATTGGCTATACTGGAACTCACTACACTATACCACCCTGTTATTGAATTCACAAATATTCCCTGACATCTGCTTTATAAAATCTGGAATTAAAGACATTTATCACTAATCCCTGTGAAACTTTTCTTAAATAGTAAGGGTATGGTTAAAGGATGCTCTAAGTCTCTAAGTGTAGAAGCTTCCAAAAATTATCTATTCACATATATAAAAAAGACTCAAAATGAAGTTACCTTTTAAGGAGGTAACAATTTTTCTATTAGATCAGAGAGGTTAACAAATATAGAAGTGGAGGGGGGAGGGGATAAGGGGATGTTGGCCCGGAAACCTGGAAGGGGAATAACAATCGAAATGTAAATAAGAAATACTTAAGTTAATAAAGATAAAAAAAAGTTCCAGCATCAGAAATAGGTTTTCTTTTGAATTAGTTGGTCAGCAAGGTCTGGAGACCCCAGAAAATTACGGCTAGTCATGCTGTTAATGGTTAACAAGGGTATTCGCCAACAATATCCAGCTGCTGGTTTTGTGGCCTACAGTAATCATTAGTCTACCAAGTCCTGCCAACGCTTGTAGAAATAGGATGAATATCAGGAGAGTAATCAACCATCCTCTGATTATATTTAAGTCCTGTTCTCCAAAACGAAATCCATATATGGCACCATGATTGGGTCAAGAAACTATAATGTGTTTACTTAACCTTAATGACTAGCATAAAACTTGCTATGTAATCAAAACTACCCTTCAAGTCAGAGATCCACCTGCCTCTACCAGCTGAGTACTATAATAAAGATCTGTGCAACCATGCTCAGCTTTCAATGACTCTGCAATTAAAGTTAAGGACAACAAGATGAGATGATAGCCATTATCAGGTTATTAATATATAACTAGATAAATCTTTTGCCCCTGGAGAAAGCTTGATTATTACTATTTTGCTAAATAAACACAGTATTAAACTGACTTCTAATGAATTATCATTATACTTATATATCACTGCATTTCTCCAACTTTATCTGAGAATCTTCTATTTGCAATAGATGGTGTGTACACAGAGACCCACAATTAATCAAGGTGTAAAAAATAAGAGACTGCAGAATGCTCAGCCCTAGGGTAGAGTAGGGACATCCTAGTGGAGATGAAAGGAGAAGGAAGAGGAGGAGGTACGGGATACAGAATCATAGGAGGGTGGATCAGGAGAGGAAACAATGACTTCATGAAATTCACAAGCAAATTGATGGAACTAGAAAATATCATCCTGAGTGAGGTAACCCAATCACAAAAGCACACACATGGTATACATTCACTGATATACATACATACATACATACATACATACATACATACATACAGCCACCAAACCTAGACAATATGGATGAAGCTAAGAAGTGCATGCTGACAGGAACCTGACATAGCTGTCTCCTGAGAGGCTCAGCCAGAGCATGACAAATACAGAGGCAAATGTTAGCAACAAAGCATTGAACTGAGAAAAGGGTCCCCATTGGAGGAGTTAGAGAAATGATTCAAGGAGATGCAGGGGCTTGTAACCCCATAAGAACAACACCAACCAACCAGAACTCCCAGGGACTAAACTACTACCAATAGACTACACATGGACAGACCCATGGCCCCAGCTGCATAGGTAACAGAAGATGGCCTTTTAGGGCACCAGTGGAAGGGGAAGTCCTTGGTCCTGCTGAGGCTGGACCTCCCAGTGTAGGGGAATGTCAGGGCAGGGAGGCAGGAAGTGGGGTCATGGTTGGGGAGAGGGAACACCCTTATAGAAGAAGGGCACTTGGGCTTATGAACTGGAAACTGGGCAAGGGAATAACATTTGAAATGCAAGTGAAAAATATCCAATAAAAATTAAATTAAAAAAAGAATGGAGATGGTAAGTATCAAGATATACTTCATATGTGTATGAAATTGTCATAGAATAAATCAAATAAATGTTAAAAAACAAAAAGAACCCAACAGACTTCAGAAAACCAAGTAGACTTATAGTTTGGTTTCTTAGTTGTTAAGTTTCTTTTTGTCCCTTTTTAGGCACTCTTTTTGACTACTTTCTGTAAATTTTCTTTCTTTAACTCTGTTGAGTTTGTGAAAGACTATGGTTATAAGAAACATTTTGCATGTGTCCAAGACCCTAGGAGTTCAGGGGTTCATATTTGCTCATTTGAATGACAATGGCTTCTATAGGGACATATATTTGAATACATGGTTTCCAATAAATGGAAGTGTTTGGGAGGAATTAGAAGGTGTGGACTTGTGGAAGAAGGTGTGTAACTAAGCATGGCATCAAAATTCAGCCAAGAACCTATGAACTTTGCTATTTCAAAAGACTAATGCAATTCCCAGTGTCTCCATTCTCTGACTCCTACATTATGATCAAGATATAAGCTCTCATTCTTCCTGCTGCCATGCATTTGCACTTCTATAGTGGTCTGTAAGCCTCTTCATCTACAATTAAATACTTTCTAGTTTGCCTTGATCCTGGTATTTCACCATGGGAAGAGAAAAGCAATAGATACAATAGATTTTATTGTCTTTACATCCAGTATTTCTTCCCCTCATGTTGTATATTTATGCCGCTTTCATTTTTATTTAATGTTATATAGTTGTTTAATTTATATAAAATGTTTAGATTGATAAAATGTTTGTTCAAGGTTATTTTGTGTTGCTGTGTTGATATACCCTTGTTACTATTTTCTGGACACAGCTGATACTTAATAAAAGGCTTCCAAATCTTAGATAAATCTCAAGTTTCCAGTAAAATCAATACAGACATAGATTTTACATTCTCATTGATGGTATCAATTACATTTCTAATTAATGTAACCTCACATACCTTATTTGTTTTTGCCCTCAATTTATTACATATAGCATATAGGAACCTGTTTTATTCGCCTTCATGTTTTATTTATTTTTTCCCCCGCAGACCTACAATAATTAGTTGACGTTGAAAAATGGCATCTGGCTATGAGGTTCAACATGTACAGCTTTGGCTCAACTTCTCAATCATTTTATCACATCTTGCTTTTGCTAAAGTCTCCAACATGTCTCCAGCTGTTTCTTTGGTTTTTGTTTTGTTTTGTTTTTTAATAATTTGATCCTGATCTTTTTCCTTGAAAAACAATTCAGTTAAGCAAACTTCTAGGTTTGATGGATGAATGACAT